>NC_133621.1:59605197-59805197 GCF_048593235.1 Sminthopsis crassicaudata
TACTGTATACTTTTCTAAATGCGATCTGCTTTCTTTGTAAAGTACTACATCTTCTTTTCATTTCTGAGTCCCTAACTCATGGTCTGTCACATTCACCAGAGGTGGAAAAACTTTTTTCTGCAAAGGACCATTTAGAAATTATCAGCTTTTAGAATTCAAGCACTGGGAGGTTGTTGTACCTAATTTTGAGCTCATCATTCACTGCCTGTGGTTGCCTTAGCATATGATTTCACAAGCCTTATACAGCCTGTGGGCCAGATGTTTCCCATCCCTGATATACAACATGGCATAGTATGATAAGCATTGTCAGGTAGTCTCAAATTCAAATCTCAAGCACTATATATTTATCCTGAACAAGTCATTTAACCTCTCTCAGCCTCGGTTTTCTTATATGTAAAATGAGAATTATGATAACATCTATTTCATGTGGTCTTTTTAAGAGTCAAAAAAGACATTATCTGTAAAGCACTTTGCAAACCTTAAAAACACTATGTGTTAGTTATTTATGTTCTGCTTGTTTTAATGGGATAATCATCCAGTTGTCAAATGACTAGCTCCAAAGTCATTTTTCAACCTCACTAGTCTCACTAGGGAGGCCTTGTAATATTCTAGAGCTTGGTGTAATTGGCTACTTCTGTGAAACAATTTCTATGAGTTTAACTTAAGAGTTTAACTTACAAATAAGAGATACTGTTTTGGTAGAGAGTCTTTAAGACAACATTTTACTCTAAGAAACCAAATGGAGTTTTTGTGCATTGTGTGCAATCAACAAACATAATTACAACCAGATCTTGATTTCTCTGTTTTTTGCAATCAGTTGTGTTTTATGAAGATGTGATCCATTGTAATGTTCTGTTCTCTAAATTGTAATCATTCTCTGGGAGCAGATTTCTTGGGGAGCTTCTGGAGGCAGCCTTGGCTTCAGTTCAGTTTCAATAATCACCTCAAATGCAGCCAGGAGTTACAGTCGAAATTCTTTATTGTCTCTTCCAAAATCTCCTTCACTTGGGTGGCTCAGCTAGTTTTCTGAAGGCCTTCCTCTCTCCTTGGTTCCTGAGAACTCTTGTCAATCATCCTTTGTCTCTTCCAGCTTCTGCCTCTTGTCCTCTCAATGTCTCCATCCAGTACAAAGGTGGAAGTGGGAATGAATCAGACTCCGCCTTCAAGAGTGTGGGATTGTGGGTGAGCTTGTGAGTCTTCTGGAAGTCTATCCTACTTGTGAATCTCCTGGAAGTCCCCTGAAGTTCTGAGGAAGTTCTGAGAGCTTCTTGCTTATATGCTCCACACTGAGTATATACCAATCATTATATCACAAGGAAACTATTATTTGTTATATGATTAAATCATTTAATCATTGTCTCCTCAATTCCACTTAGTACCTTGTTTCAAGTTCTGGCCCATAACATCTCCTTGTAGGATCAGCTCAATCATACTGAATCATGCTAAATTAGATAATTATTGTCTCTATTCATTCCAGTGACTTAGCACCTTGTAAGAATCCTAACAGTCCATTATAGAGAATCATTTGAGAAAGACTGAATATTCCTTTTCATTATTTTCTTCTTCTATTTAATATCTAATTGTTTTCTGCCAAGTTCATCTATAAATTCTCCTGGAAAGGAAGATGTGACTCATTTGGGTTTCATGTTTTAGACTAGTTTTGTCTTCCACTGTTTTCCACTGTGATACTGTGTTTGTAACCTATTCCCTCTCCATGGTGCTTTACAAATCAGTTTACATTCTAAATCTTTAGGTCTGCTGCTCTTGTTTGTCTTCTTTCTCTACTTGATAAGGAGATAACACATTTGCTAGATTCCTTTGGTCTTCATTTAGTGATTGCTTTGTAGAAAGATGATAATCAAGGTCAATAGCTTTATCTTTTTTATTTCATTCCCCAATTTTCAGAATCAGTGGTTGGAGCTATACAGTTATTCTAGTCAATTTCTAATCTTTTTTTGAATTTGACTCTGAATTTCATGTAAATCACTCATGCTTATTTAATATCCACATTAATAACCAATAATTTCCTTTCTGTTCAGATACAATCCATTTTGCCATTTTATAAATTTGTTTGGAACTAACAATGTTCAGAATCTTCCAGCTACCTTAGGGGAAAGGATATTGTGTATGAAAAGACTTTGGAGGAATATACAAGTTTCTTAAAAATCAACCTGAGCTATATTTTCCAACATTTTTCTTCATTCTTCTCCACACTCACTCAATAAAATGTTCCAGATATATCATAAGATTCCAAATTTAGAGGTTGAAGAATTTCAGAGATAAAAGAATAATAGACCAACTCCCTCATTCCCAAATGAAGAGACTAAGGCCTTAAGAAGGATAACTAACTAACCCAAGATGATCCAAGTAGTATGGAGCAGAAGCAGAATTTGAACCGAGATCTTCTGATCTGCAAATCAGTGTTCCTTCCACTACATCACCTGCCTCCAGGACATTTTGGTTTGGATTGTATGACTGGAGAGTTCTATACCTTTTCATCCTTTGCAATAGCTGCAAGTCCATAAGATAAAATATTATGTTCAGAGTAGCAACATAATTCGTTACTTTCTGATAGCTATCTACAACGGAAGCCAAAAAATATATATAATAGTTGCTATGTTTTTAGATAATTGAGAATTCTTTCAGATGTGATTTAGATAACTGCACTAACTTTATGATCTGTCTATAGATATAGGTCGTCTATAGATATATTTTTTTCACTAAATATCTCCACTATGTTATCAACTAGTATTGTACCTGTCATTGCTATAAATCAGCCATGAATATCTAATCACAAAGTCTCAGTGACAGTGACATCTATGAAGTTGTACTTTTTATTTTAAAAGTTCATATTCACTTTATATAGATTTGTTAGATAATGTATGCAATGGAAAGTGCTTTGCATTTTATATGTTGTATATAAAGCACAAGGTTATTTATTGTGTAGTTTTTAATGCTATAAAGATTACACCTTGTGTTCTTCCTGATTATTTTTTCCTGTGAATTACTATCAATAATGTTATCAATCAATACTTCCTTAGTATTTGGTTATACTGTTTAAGTATATTTATCTCTATTTTGAGCTTATGTCTTTCTTGATTATATTGACAATTCTCTAGCCAAACAGAATCCTTTAATGAGAAATAAAGGACAGAGGGACACAATTTCCAGCCCAAGATAACTTAGAAGATCAATAATACTGTCATTAATACACAACAGCCTGTTTCCCTCATTGGGGTTTCCCTGTTGCAGAGGGCAAGATAATTTAAGTATAGTAAATTTGTCACTGTATCTTGCTTTGGTGCTTGCTATCTTCTTTCTGATCTTTATTAAGAAATTTTTATCCATATCCTTTTCCAGCACTTTTCTCATTCATTCATTTCAACCGCGTCTGACTCTTTGTAATACTTTACTACTTGGGGTTTTCTTGGAAAGTGAACTGAGGCAGAGTTAAGTGACTTCAGGTTCATACAGATAATAAGTAAGTGTCTGAGGACAAATTTGAATTCAGGTCTTCTGGACTCCAGATCTGTCTACTGTGTCCCCTAGCTGCCCCTTTATCAGTATAAGGAATATTTAATATATTGCTGTAACAATATAATAGCTGGATAGTGCAGTGAATAGAGCACTAGACTGGGAATCAGGAATTTTCTTTATGAGTTCAAATCAAGCTTCAGATACTTAATAAAATTGTGTGACTCTGGGCAAGAGCCAAGGAAACCCCAAATGGAGACAAGAGTGAAACAAATGAATAGCAACAACAATTTACTATTTACTTTTACCTTGATTCATATCTCCAACACATTAAGCTTGAATTTTTTCAGCTTTAAGTGTTTGCACATTCTTTTAGGGGTTCATTGATTGGTAGTCTTCCTCCAACCACTCAGCAAAATATGTGGATTTGTCAGACTCTGTCCTTGCTGGTCTTTTTGTACATATTCTCTTTTCTAATATGATTTCAACTACCATCACTACTTGGAAAACCTCCAGTTTTCTGTCTCAAATAGTGCCTTCTCTCACAAGCTTCATCTCTATGCTTCTAACTGTGTGGCCATTTCCTCTTGTTTAGCTTACTCAAATTCAACATGCCTAAAACGGAAATAAACAAAACCACTTTCCCTCTTAGCTATTCAATTACCCAGAATGTAATCTTCCTTTCTCCCTTGCCTTTTATAGGCAACCAACCACCAGATCTTTTATACTCTTCCTTTATACTTTTCTTTTATATAGTATCTCCAGAATCCCCCCAATACTTTCTGTGCCCACTGCTACCGCCATCACTCAAGCCCTTCTTCACCCTCAAGCCTAGATTATTTAAGCAGGCTCCTGACCAGACATGTAGCTAACAACTCTGCTCCCACCAATCTGCTCTGCCAAATTAATCTTACTGAAAAACTTTGTATAAATTATGCCACTCACTCACTCAAACCTTCAAAGATTTCTCACTGACTCAAGCAGGGATTCTTGGCTTTTTTGTGTGCATGCCTCCCTTTGGCAGCTGTCTAGATATTTTAAGTATATAAAATAAAAGGCATAGAATTACAAAGGAAACCAACTATGCTGAAATATAGTAATTTTTCTAAATTGTCTATTACGACCAGGTTTAGAAGCCTGGGATTATATACACTCTTCAATGCCATTCAATCCTTCCAACCTACCTTTCAGTTTATGCCTAATATATAGCTGTATATATACCCTCCATTCCAGCAAATGTCCTCCTGAAATAATAGTTCTTGGGTTTTCTATATGCCTGTTTACATATGACTCTTCCCTTCTTGCTCTAGCTATTCAAATCCTACCTATCTCTGAGGCTCACTTCTCTTTCATTAATCCTTTTTTGAGAAGATTTATTAGAAATTATCTCCCCTTCATCTATACTCTTAGAGCACTTGCCAGTACCATCCTTATCATATCATATACTTCCCTGTGTGGCTACCTTTTGTTTTGATATATATTTTATATTCTCCATAGTGCCTTGTCCTTAATAGACACTCAATAAATATTGACTAGTGATGATTAAAGAAAGCAATAGATCAAAATGGTTACAATTATAATTTGGACCTTGATAAATGAAAATTTACAAGTAAAGTAATTTCTTTGAGCCTTTATATTTCTAAATTTAAACCTTCCTTACATCCTCAGGTATTTTTGCTGGAAAGATCTATTCAAGAAGAGGGCAAACGGATAGTGTTCTTTAACCATAGATTGATTTCTTCCTGAGAAATTAATTTAAAAAATAAGATTTTAAACATTTTAAGTGATAGCTATTTTTAGTTTTGAAGTCATTATTAATATAATTGGATGGCTTGCTTTGGAACCTAACCCAATAGTAATAATTTTATTTCTAGCTGTAGGAAACTTGGATTATGAATTCTGATAAATTATCTTTCTTTTCATGAGATAATAAAATATTGCCTCAAAAGGATTCATATTTCTCTGAACTAGAGATCCTTGAGCCTCATAATCCTTTCCTATTTCCACATGCAATGAATTCAGTGAGATTTGTTCCCACTTATGTTATATGTGTCTATAAGTCAATTATATAAATTAGCCTTTTTAATTTTCCTTAAAATCTATCTGTTCACCCTAGAAATTTGATTCACCCTAGAAATTTGGTGTACAAACCCTTTATAAGCTGTATAATATGATTTGCAGAATTGAACTTTTAAAATTAAATATTTTATTTATTTGATGGGTTATGTCCTCTTTTAAAAAATAAATTTTTTCTAGTTCTATTTTTTTCAAAATATTGTTGACTTATGTAATGTTTGACTTGACTTTTTCGTGGGTCTGGCTTCCAGTGAAATAAAGCTTCCTCATCCCCAATATAGGATTCATTCTGATTGATTCAGCTGATATTTATTTAAATGTCTATTCTCTACATAGTAGTTGGGGCTCTAGTTGTAGATTTCATGCCTGTTTATCTCAAGACAAACTTAGACTAAGTTCAGTTTGGGAAAAGGGTAAAGAAAGATATTCCACCAGAGCTTAAAATTCTTGTCTATAAATATTAGTAAGCATAGAAAAGGACTAAGTTAAATGAAGAGAAAAATATAAAGTTTAGGTGACTATAGTCTTTGCAATTGTGTAATTTATAATCTAGTATGTGGATATATATGCAAGTTATATAACCATGATTCCTAATATTACATGAAAAGTTTATGCATTGGGAATTGGGAAGACCCAAGTGTAAAGTAAATCAAAGATTTCATGGAAGGGCAAAACATGAAAGAATGGTTCTTGTTGGGAATACAATATGTAACTTTGCTTTACCTTTGGTAGACCTCTTTTCATCAGAGGATGATAGTGATTCAAGGAGACTGAGAGGCAGTTGCTGTTCTCTGACCTCTCCACTGAGAGGCCATTGGGTTGTCTGACCTCTCTCCTCTTCCCTCTGCCTCCAATTTATTTTCCCAGTCCACAAGCAACACTTGTGTCAGTAAAGGCTTCTTTGCAACACCTTCAGATGTTCACTGTTGTGAGGCTCTTGGAGAATTGACCTGCCCCTTACAGTGCACTTAGGCAGGGTCCTTAACAGCTCTTCATAGAATAATAGATTTTAAGCTGGAAGGGGCTACAAGAATCAGAGTTCAACTCATTCACAATGAAGTGTATAGACAGAAAGTGCCTTGGTCAAGGACACAAAGGGAATAAGATGAACTTGTTTCCTGCTCTTGAGGGCAGACTGTTTTAGAAAGCCACAGCCAAGACTTGTTAATCATAATATGATCCCCTAGCCTCCCAATAATATAAACAACAGATTGTGTAAACATTATTTCCTATTTCATTCTGCTACACACTGGCAAATAGTTTTTATGTGACACAATTTGGCATGATGAGTAACATACATACACCAACTTGTTTGAAAAGAATTCAGGAAAAAAAGAAACTAGTTTCAACAGATTTTTTTTCACTTTTTTTATCTCGTCATTTTACTGTCATAAAGAACATCATAATAAACGAACACATTCACACATACAAATATACATGCACACACATACACACAAATATATATGGACAATGGCAGATATATAAGAACAAAACCCAACCATAAACATTTACTCAGTACTTATGCCTCAGCCCTATGCTAAATGCTGGAAATACAAAGAAAAAATGAAACAGTCCCTGTCTCAAGGAGCTTACAGTCTAACAGGAGATACAAATATGCATATAAACATATACAAGATACATACACAGTAAATATAAGGTAACCTTATAGATAAAGGAACCAGTAGGGAGAGAGGACAAGGAAAAGATGTCCTGCCAGGGATTATTTTTTTAATGTTTTAATATTTTTGCTTTCTCCAGTTATATGTAAATGTTTTTACATTTGTTTTTAAAACTTTGAATTCCCGTTTCTTTTCCTTCCTCCCATTAAGAAGGCACATATGAAGTTTTACAAAACATTGCCATAAAAGTCATGTTGCAAAAAAAAAAATACAGATCTCCAACAACAGTAAAAAACCCTCAAGAAAAAAAATTAAGGTATGCTTTAGTCTGTATGTCTGAATACATAATTCTTTCTCTAGGTATGGATAATATTTTTCATCTTAAGTCCTTCAGAGTAGTCTTAGATCATTATATTGCTAAGAACAGCATTCACAACTTATTATCCTATAACTTTGCTATTTTTATATACACAGTACATTTCACTTTGCTTGAGCTCATGGAAGACTTTCCAGGTTTTTCTGATAATATCCTGCTTATCATTTCTTGCACAACAATATTGTACCATAATGATATACCACTATTTATTCAGCCATTCCCCATTGATGGACATCCCTTCAATTTCAGAGATTCCAAGAGACAAAAGTAAAGAGGGAGAGATTTTTGTAGGCATGTATGATAAGACTGGAAAATTAGAAGATATCAAGTAATGACATTGTCTTTAAATGTCAAACAAAGGACTTTATATTTAATCATTATTATTATTATAATAATAATAATAATCCTGAGAGAGGAATGGGAAGGCTATCTGTAACATAACCACAGACTTGCATGGAAGAAAAATCTCTATGGGGGATAGATTGAAGTGAGGATAAAGTTGAGCTAGAATAACCAGGTGAGGCCCTATGCTGACTATGAGAGAACAAAAAGGGATATATGTGAGAGATGCTAAGGAGATAGAAGTAAGAGTGAGAGTTTGAAGATGACACCATTATGAGGTTGTGCACCTAGATGACCAGAAGGCTCATGGTGTTCCAAGCAACAGTGGGAAGCTAAGAAATAGTATGTATGAGAAATGAGTTCTGTTTTGGAATTGTGAAGTTTGATGCCTACCAGTCATCCAATGTAAAATATCTTGACAGTTGGCAATGGGATCACAACTTAGGAGAGAAGCAAGAAATGAATATAGAATCTAGGAGAGATGAACATTCAGTCTATGGAAGTTGACTGAATATAGACAAAAAGCCAAGATTCAGAGCTTTAGAAGGGGTAACCATAGTTAATGTAGATATACTTGTATACACTGGTACATAAGGGATCACTGATGCTTTACCAGATAACAATGTTCAGGCACCTAGAAGTAAAAAAGAATTTTTTGGAGATAAGTCAAGATAAAAGAGCAAAACTAATAAGACCTCAAATTTGGACTCCAGGTCTACTGACTACTAAACCATTGCCCTTTATCCTATAGCACAAGAGCTCCATTAGTTTTGAGCAATGTTGATAGACATTCTCACTAATCCATTATCTGTTCTAATTGAGAACCCTCAGATCATAGGAAATCTAAAAGAGTAGATAAGAGGGCAGAGAGAAGATGGTAAAGGCAGTGAGTCACCCAAACTCTTTCCCAAATCCATCCAGATACTTTAAAACAATGATTTCTAAACAAATTTAGAGCATCAGAACCCACAGAAAGAGGGCCTATGCCACCAGGATGAGAATAGATCCCAGTCATGTGGAGCTGTGCCAGCACAGACCAGGCACCAGCAATCCAAGAGTGGACCTTGGGGTGACTAAATCAATGGCAGGGGTGATCAGTGACTAAATCAGTGGCAGATTTCCCACATTTCTCAGCATAGACATGGAGGACAGCTCTAGGGCTGGCTGAAAAGATTTGATACTCTTGGGTAAGAGGAGAGATAGTATGAAATATCTCCTTGAAAAAACAAATGACCTGGAAAATAGATCCAGGAGAGATAATTTTTAAAAAGTGACATCATCTTTCAAGAAATTGTCAAGGAAAACTGTCCTGATTTTCTAGAATCAGAGGATAATATAGAAATTGAACTAATCCATCAATCACCACCTGAAAGAGATCCCTAAAATGAAAACTCCCAGTAATGTTATAGCCAAATTACACAACTTCCAGGTTAACAAGAAAATTTTGGAAGTAGCCAGAAAAAAATAATTCAAAGATTGTCAGAATAATATAAGATTTAGCAGTTTCTACATTAAAGGAAAAAAGAGGCTTGGGATATGTATTCTGGAGGTTAAAGAAGATAGAATCACAACTAAGAATTACCTACCCACCAAAACTCAGTAAAATCCTTCAAGGAGAAAATGGATATTCAGTGAAATAAGAGGACTTTCAAGCATTCCTGATAAAAATACCAAAGCTGAAAGAAATTTCAAAAACAATAATGAAGAGAATCATTAAAGAAAAAAAATCACAAGGGATTTAAGGGTTAAACATTCCTCTCTGAGAAGATACCTCATTAGAACTTGTTCATATATGGACAGAAGGCACGGGTATTTGTTGAATGTGAGGAGATATCAAAAAAGAGTGAAGAATGTACTAAAGGATGTGAGAAGTAGAATGGAGTAAATTATCTCAAAATACAAGAAAAAGCTTTTCATAGTGGAAGGGGAAAGCATGGAAGTAAGGAAGAGTGAGTGAACCTTATTGTCATCAGAACTGGCTCAAAAATGGAATCAGTGAATTGGGTAGAGAAATCTTACCTTGTCCTATAGAATAGTAGGAGGGGAAGGAGATAAATGGAGGTGATAAAAGAGAGGGCATATTCAGAAGCAAAATACTTTTAAGAACAAGATGAAAAGAGAGAATAAAATAAATGGGGGGAAATACAGTTAAGAGAAATTGTGAAAAAAATTTGAAGCAAATTTCTCTGATTAAGGTCCCATTTTGAAATTTCTCTGATTATTTTTGAAGTTTCTCTGATTAAGGTCCCATTTTTGAAACTTGGAGAGAACAAGACAAATTTATAAAAATAAGAGCCATTCCTCAAGTGCCATTCCCCAATTTATAAATGGTTAAAAGAATAGTTTTCATATGAAGTATTCATAGCTGCTTATAGCTATATGAAAAAATACTCTGATTTAATATTGATTGGAGAAATGCAAATTAAAACAAGTTTACCTATTAGATTGGCTAATAAAACATAAAAGGAAAATGAGACATTAATGCACTGTTGGTGAAATTAACTGATTTAACCATTCTATAGAGCAATTTGGAATTATACCAAAGGGCTTAAAAATCATACCATTTGATCTAGGAATACCATTACTAGGGAATACCATTACTAGGTCTGTATCTCCAAAGATATAAAAAAAAAACAAAAATAAAACATATGGGTATATTACCCATATGTTCAGAAAATGTTTATAGCAGCTCTTTTCTGGTGGCAAAGAATTGGAAATTGAGAAGATATCCATCAACTGGAAATGGCTGGATAAATTGGGGTATGTAATTATAATGGAATACTATTGTACTATAAGAATACTGAAGATACTCTCAGAAAAACCTGGAAAGATTTCCATGAAATATTCCAAAGCTAAATGTACTGGGTACAAAGTAACAACAATAATGCAAGATAATTTAGCTGTGAACAACCTATTCTCAGTGATACAATGGATCCAAGATATCTCTGAAGGACTTTTGATAAAAAATGCTATCTATAGAGGTCTGAATGCAGATTGAAACACTTTGTTTTTTGCTTTCCTTTTTCTTGAGGTTTTTTTTTTTTTGGTCTTAAGTTTTCTTTCACAACATGATGATTATTATGAAAATGTTTTGCATGACTATACATGCTTAACCTATAAATTGAATTGCCTTCTCAATGAGGGAAGATTATTTTTACATGTAACTGGTGAAAATAAAATACTAAAATAAAAATAAAACTACCTCAATCACACCACTTAAGTCCTTTTTTCTTCTTCTTATTGTTCAGTCATTTCAGTCATGTTTGACTCTTGTTTTCTTGGCAAAGATGCTGGAGGGGGTTGCTATTTCCTTCTCCTTCTCCAGCTCATTTTATAGGAGAAGAAACTGAGACAGAATGAAGTGCCTTGTCCAGACTCATATAACTAGTGTCAGAGGCCAGATTTAAACTCTGGAAGATGACTCTTCTTGATTCCAAGCCCAGTGCTCTGTGCACTGCACCAACCTCAATAAGGGTTTGGTAACTAGTATGATTTTTTTTTAGTTTAATGAAGATTTCATAATTGAAACCTGTTTGGGCATATATAGTTGAGTGTGAAATGTAATGGGAAGCAGTAAATGAGATAATGTGAGATTAAACATTGGTTTCTCGTGGATGATAAAACTGAGCATCAAGAGTAGGTTTATTTCTACCAATGAGTTCCTCCTTTCTAAATGTTCTTTTTTCCAATAGCTAAAGATTAAATTTACTTGAAAAACAAGAGATAAGACTTGGAACTTGCAATTTTGGCTAAACTCTAAGGTCACATATATCTTGAAAAGAATATAACTATTATAATAATAAACTAGCATATGTGGAAGGCTATAAATCCACATTCTGCATCAGACTCAAGTCACTAACCCCCAGAATTGAGAACACCCTAAGACCAAAGTAAGGCTGCATATTTCTGATAGGAACCACATGATCCTTTCTTCTCTGTCTTGCAAAAAGACACACACTGGGTTCCCCCTGCATACCTGTCTCATCTGATGCCCTAACTTGTGGTTTTCCTTTCATTTCCAAACATAGAGACCATCAGGAGCAAAGGCTCACAAGTAGGAGAACACAGAGCATATTCAGGTAATGAGTAAATATATTTGACTGGAATGTAGATGGTGTGTAAGAAAGTAACAGGAGTTCAGGCTGGCAAGATGGGATAGCATGAATTGTGCTTTGATTGTTGGCAAAATGAGGCAGGAGTGAATGAGCCTTCTTGAGTAGGGAGATGAAAGATTCACATGTGTGAGCATGTTTTTGTGTGTCTGTATATGTGTGTTTATTCTGGGTATTACATGAATAGTAGATTGGAAGTAAAAGAGATTGGAAGTAACAAGTTAGATTAGGAAGCTGTTGTGGCAATACAGGCAGATTAATGCGGGTCTGTTTTAGAGAAATGGGAGTGGAAATAAAGAGGGAAAAGAATGAATGCAAAAGGTATTTTAGAAGAATTAACAGAACTTTTCAATTCATTGAATATGGAGAAATGATGAGAAAGAGAAGAGTCAAAGACAAAGCCACGGTAGGTGATCTTGTAGATAAAGTCTTATACATGGTATCAGAAACATCTGGGTTTAAATGATCAGTGTCACACCGATACTTCATTTCTTCCAGTCTCAGTTACAAATGAGGAATTTGAGGTCCAAATGAGCTAATGCATAAAAGTGCTTTGGAAACCTTTAAAGCACTGTAGGAATGCTACTATTATTATTGAGTCAGGTAAAGCAAATATTGGTACCACCAGCAGAAATGACTTTCATCCCTAAGAAGAGAAGTTTTAGTGAAAAAGATCAGTATGCTAAATGTGGAGCCTAGAGCCTGTATTGTAGATAAAATAAAAAGGTAAAAATGTCTTGTAAACAAATGGAAAGATAGGCTTGGAATTTGAAATTTGAAAAACAGATATGAGAGTCATTTTCATAGACATGATGGTTAACATTGGGGGTATAAATGAGATTGCCAAAGGAAAGAGTAATGAGAAAAAAAGAATATGAAGGAAATACTTTTGAGTAACACCTACATTAAGGCAGTTGAGAAGAACAGGTGAGAAATAGGAAAAGGAGACAGGAATAGAATTATCAGAAAAGAATGTCAGTCACCTTTACTATTCAAGAGAATTAACTTTTTGGCATTTTAAGTTCAACTAAAAATACCCAAATTTATTACATGTAGAAGTGAGACATACCCAGATCTTTCTCTGCCTCTCTAGGCCTAATAAAAACTATTTTCTTAATCTTTATGGAACATAGCTAAAGATGATCATTAATTTTTTTTTTGTTGCTCCAAAATGGAAGCTCTTAACCCTGGGTCCATGGATATCCAAGAAGTCCATGGATAAATTTCAGGGTAATCTGTGAACTGAGAGGGAAAAAAATTAAATCTTTTTTACTTCTCTAATTGAAATTTAGCATTTCCTTCATTACAAACATAGGTCAAAACTAAAACAAAACATTATCCTAAGAAGGGATCCAAAGGCTTCACAAGATTGTCAAAGCCTCTGCTCTACAATAAAAGCAATTTAAGTATTAGTTCATTTTACGAATATATATATATATATATATACATACATATATTTAGAGAAATGCATGTTACAAAAGAAAACATAAGTTATATTTAATTAATTTAAATTAATTTGTATATAGCTTGTAAAACAATTTAAATTTGTACTTTTAACTGTTAAATTATTTTTGCTTTACAAAACTATTTACTTCAGATTTCTCTAAATATGATCTCTTTGCATTGGTTTAGCAATTATTAAAATGACTGACAGAGAACTTAAGGTAAAGATCTACTTAAAGCCAAAGAGTTAAGAGAACTGTTATTTGAGATTCATTTTAAAAATGTAGACAAAGAATCTATTAAGAGTCATAGAATTTTAGAGCTGGAAAGTACCTTACAAATCATTTAGCACCCACAGGAACCTGAAGCTGAGAAAGATGGAATAATCTGCTCAAGGTCACACAATGAGCTAGTAGGATTAGAACCCAACTACATGGTTAATTGATGGGGGAAATATTTATTAATAATTTTGAAGAACATATTTGTATCTTGTTATCATGTTATTAATTAGTTAACTAATCTTTTATGTTTTCTTATACTTTTATTATAGTCAGAAGCCTAAGTAAGCAAAAGTACAGTTTTCAAAGCTAAGAATCAATTCTGGGTGGGAAATTTTTCTCCATCTTCCCTCCTTTCTTCCAATATTCCTCTTAACACCTCACTGAGATTTGACTAGCCCAGATACATTAAGATGAAAGCAATAAATAATAATTTGTGTGTTATCCTGATGATGTTTGCATTTCAGCAGAGGAACATGCATTACTATGTGAATTACAAAAGGTGTAAACCCAGGCATCTGTGACACATAAGTGTTGGAAAGAGTTGGAGAAGTCTTTCTGACCTTCTTCAGTACCATACCTGAAATTGCATCTTTTGTAATTTAATCTAGATACTCAAAAGCACTATCAGAAAAGAGGCAGCCACATACAAGTCTTATATATGATTATAGTCTTTCAAATTTTTTATTCTACTGCAGAATACAGACTATGGAGAGGAAATTTTATGATTCTGAGAGCTGAGATTTCAAATATTTTATTTTATTATTAAGGCTTTACTTGGTATAGTTCCTTGAATTTGGGCTTTTTTCTTCTAAATTTTGGGGAGATCTAATTTTATTTTACTTCTATTACTAACCTGTAAGTTTCCTGTGGGCAGGGATCAAATAATTTCTTATATTTTATCCACACTGCTGCACATGCATAATAAGCATTATTTTCTGAATTTAATTTAATTATTTTTCCCCAAAGAAAGGGAAAAGGAAGGAAAGAAGAAGAAAAAAACAAGGAGGAAGAAGAAGCAGCAGCTTTGGCCAAAATTGTAGAATCCAGCACTGACAAAGAATGGTGTCTTCCTAGTGACAATGATTTTTGCAATTATATTACTGAGGTATCCAAAACAATTCTGCCTATAACTGATCTCAAGACACAGATTGAGACACTTGCAAAGTAAGTGTTTTTTTTTAACTTAATGTTTGTACAAATGTTTGGGGGAAACCATTGTACAAATATGTTAAGCTTGCTATATTCCCTTACATGGATCATTTCTGCCCATTTCTCACTAGGAAACTCCTATTTAACTTTGGACCTAACTGTATTTAATTTATTTCTTATTTAAAGCGATTTGCATTTTTGTTAACCATAGTTAAATCTATTTCAATGACTTCATTAGAGATCTTGATTTGATTCTACTAATGGTGAGTTTAAAATTTTGAATTGGAAATCATATAGAATACTCCTCATAGAAAAGAGCGATTTGATAGGTTAAAAAGAGGTAGCATTTCCCAATATGATGGTATACTTCTAGGGATGTGGAATGTAGCAAAACCATAAGTAGGATTGTATGTAGAACAAGCAGTATACTGTACTTAGGATCTGTAGAGCCCTCATTTGAGAAATGGGATAAACACACTAGCTGGTGGCCCTGAATTCTAAGGAAGGCTCCCACCCTCTCCATCATTTAGTTAGCATCCTATTTGTACCAATTATTCTTGATGACAACCAATGAAAAGACTTATTAGCTGTCTACCACATGCCAAATATTGGTAATATGAAAAGAAAAATGAAACAATTTTTTTCTCTTCAAAGCATTAACATTAAATTAAGGGAAAAATAAAAATACAACTAAAATAAAATATAAGGAAATAAAATCTACTAGGTAATATAATATGATAAATATAAGTTCCTTGAGAATTGAGTTTAATTTGTTTCCCCAGTACCCAGCTAGTGCCAATAATATAGTTTGTATTTAATAAATTCTTGTTTGATTGAGCAAACTATAAATTAACTACCAGAGGAGGGAAAACAGATGGACTTATACTTTTTTATCATATATGCAAAAAATTATTAACCCCTTTGCCATATAAACAAAATTAGAGAAACATCTCAGAACTTTTTCAATATCTGAGATAAAAGCAAAAGAGAACTGGAGCAAGGGAGTGATCTGAGTGAACATACAGACATTAGAAAAATGGAAGAAGTCAGTTGATACTGGACCATTCCCTGAACCCTAACAACAGTGCATAAGACAGTGCTAATTGGCCTATAACTAACTATTCTTTTGCTAACCAGACTTCAATATTAGTCTCCATTCTTCATGTGCCTTTTAACAAATTGTATTTGACTTATTACTCTTATAACCCTGACTTTGCTGAAAGTAGACTTGAAAGGCCCCAAAAGAAAAAAGATAGGTGTGAATCAAATTCAGATATTCCCCAGTTTTCCCTGGGTAGGAGTAAAAACAAGCCATCATTGAGAATTCTGCATAATTGAATCCTGTCCATGTGAGCTCAAGAGATGTGGCTTGGGGCCAGATTTTGTGTGTGTGTGTGTGTGTGTGTGTGTGTGTGTGTGTGTGTGTGTGTGTAAATAGATACCTCTAGAAAAATACTTCTAAATAGATACCTCTAGAAAAACACTTCTATCTTGTCTCAAGTTCAAGAAGCTATGAATTAGATGCAGGTTAAATCACTCAAATGTTTTTAAAAATTTATGTTATCATACTGTATCATGTAATATAATATCAAACATAATATAATCATCATTTTACATATCTTTACATGGTCTTGAATTCATTTTGGATTTTATATGTGATCATGTGGAACTGATTTTTGTCTGGGTTTCTAACAATTGAGAAATTATCATTAATTTTCAAAATGCTTCTTTCACATTTAATGAATTAAGTAGAATTTTGCCATGTCTGAATGGTCTGCAGACATTGCAGTGTTGTATTAATTAACTTAATGTTAAACCTATTTAGTCATTGAACAATTAAAAAAAAGTCATAGGGAATTTATGTAAAATGTCATTTTGTATACATATAATTATGCTATAAAAGATCATCAGTAAGATCTCTAAAACTGACTTATTTTCTCTGAACTTAAAAGATTTGTGGCAGGAAAAATGGGTGGTCCAATTTCAAAAAAGTTGCTGCATGAATTCAAGTGGGAACTTCACATAAGCGAAGTAAAATTTCAACTAAAATCCAATATTATACCTATCGGATATATCAAGAAAGGAACCTTCTACCACCGAGCTCTGCTTTTCAAGGTTTGTTGAGATGCCTAACTCATAAATATCATTGGAGTCACTAAGAAAAAAGAATGAAGTCATGGCAAGCTTAGAGCACAGCAGCTTTGGATTCACCATGTAGTAATTTGTATTACCCAAGCCAAGCCAAATGACATCATAACATTGGTTGCTGAAATCTTTCACACCATACAACAAGGAAGCAAATGCACTCCCGTTGCTTGTGGCCTGAACCACAGGCCTTTGCACAAGTGGCCTGGATATCTCCGTTCATCTGGGCAGTTGGTTCTTGGTTGTCTTTAAGTCATTCCATGTGGTCCCCATCAAGAGTTCTTTTCTGACTCCTGTGAGGGAAACTAATGTGGCTCTTATTTTCCCTTAAAAGTCCAGCTCAAACCTCTACCTCCCTAACGTCTGAAAAAAAGAGAGCATTCTCACTACATCAGAGGTATCCTGACACTTTCTCTACCCCCCCCAACAAAGTTATTTAATCCTACTCATTTTATGGTCTCAGCTATTCAGCACAAACTGAGGTGAAGGGTCTGGCAATTATCTGGATAATCCAGGCAGTAAAATCAGCCTTTGCTTCAGTTAGCAAGTTAATTAAGACAAAGAGGGTGGCTTTTTCCCCTTCAAAACAGCCCTGGTAATTGTGGCTGTGAGGACCTGTAGCTATAGAGGAGTTATGTGGAGTGGGGGGAGGTTTTTTTGTGAAAATTTCTGAAACTGATTCATGTCATCTCTGAGCCCAATTTTGTTTTTTTTTAAATATTCATTAATAATTTACCCACAAAAGGCATTTTCTTCCAAGCTAAAGATGATCTGTATACTTTTCCCCCCAAATATTTAGTACTTACTTAAAAAGATAAATGAAGAAAATGTTCTGGTAAAAATAAAAAAGAAAGCATAGCTCACTTTTCCTAAGAAAGGATTTAATTATCTTGTTTACTCTCATTAGTTGCCTTTATGTTGCTTCTTGACATTTCACTCTAACATATGGATGCATTGGGGAATTATGGGATCATCTGGATCCTGGTCCCCAATTGCTCTCTGCACCTTCCTTAATTTTAGATGTTTATTGAAGAGCAGTACTTTATCCAGAGTTACTGCAATTAATAAAGCTTATTATAATTTCTTCCTTTCATCAATTTCTACTTTCTGCTTTTAATTGAAATGCTGCTTGGAACATAATTGTATAGGGGGATAAAAAGACAATAAAAGGGATGGGGAGTGGGATGATCAGCAAGTAATTGAAAGATCTTGCCCAAGCTTCTCATTTTACAGAGAAGGAAAGCTAAGTGGTTCATCCAAGCATGCAACACTTTGGGATGCTCTGCCACCTGTCCAACCTGTGGCAGAACATCCCAAACTCTGGTTGGTCTGATTAGTCACAGTTGGGCACACTGGAACTTGACTATGGAATAGCATAGTGATACTATTTTGGTTTTCTCAAGCAGAGAGAACCACCTTTTACCAAAGGAGGAACTGGAAAGCCTGTCTCAGTTGAAAGCTTACTGGCTCTGAAATCAGAGGACCAAGTTTGAATTAATTATCCTCCTGTCCTTACTCCCTGTGACCTTGGGCTTTAACTGTAAGCCAGGAGAAGGCAATAAGCACTCTGTGTGTGTGTGTGTGTGTGTGTGTGTGTGTGTGTGTGTGTGTGTGTGTACCAGGTGCTTTTAACAAATATTTCATTCAATTCTCACAATAGCCCTACAAAGATGGGGTAGTGTTAGCCCCATTTTACAGTTGCAAGCAGAGACACTTGCCCAGGGTCACACAGCTAGTATCAAAAGCTGAATTTGCACTCAGATTTATCTAACTCTGGCCCTAGTGCTTTATTTATTGTACCACCAGCTGCCTATGAAAACCTAAAGTACCATCCAGGTGGAATGGTATATAGTCCTTTGGTTTGCCCATGATTACACAAGTAATAAGTAACAGAGCAAGCATTCAGCCTCAAATCTCCAGAACTACTTTCCACTCAAAAGGGGAAAGGGTGGGTCAGGAATCAGAGACTTTGCCATTTACAACCATGTCATAAGAAAATCACTTATAATCTCAGTTTCTCTTCTATTTAATAGTGACACTAAACAAATTCTAAGGGCCCTTCCAACTTGAGATCTCTGATCCTATAATCTCCCAAGGTTGAATCTTGTAGGAAGGAGAGAGGGAAGGAGGGAGGAAAAGAAACAGCTGGACAGGAGCAAATCAGAACTACCAGTCTCTTGGTCTTGGAAAGTGGCTGGTGCTATTTTAACTTTGTTTTTCCTATCAAAGAGAAAGCAGATTGTGTTCATTGATATTTTTGTTAACAGTATTAGTTTTAAAGAACACAGCCATAGTAGAAATCATGTAAAATGATTTTTTTCCTCAAAATTCTTTAAGGGAGAAAAATACATGAGGAAGACACACATGATAGAGACTTCATATAGATAAGGGATAGGGACTACTCCAGTAGCTCCATTAATAAAAGGGAACTTTTCTATTAAAGTGGCTTATCACCTTCGCTGCAATTTGCCATCTTAAAGAATTGCCTAGAACTCCCTAGAATTCAAGGACTTGCTCAGGAGGAGTCGAGAGGAAAATTGAAGCCAGATCTCTTTGGCTAGGCAACTAGTGGTAAGTTCACTATACCATACTGGTAAAATCTACCATCTTTATCATGCTATGTATTAGGCTACTATTTTGCTAATAATATTTGTTGAGATTCCAATAGCAGAAAATGTAGCTACTTTTGAGACATTAAAAAATATCTAATTTACCACTTTTACAATGTTGTGAGGAAACAAAGAAATTGCCATTAAAACTTGGAGCGATTCCTATTTCTACTCCTGTTTAGCTTAGCCAAGGAATTGATGTTAGAAGTCTCTGCCTTAAATTTTCCAGTTTAAGTCTGGATATAACATATGAGAAATATTTGGGCTTGAAAACAAACTAACTAACAACATTGTAGAGTTAATGATCTTCAAAGACTCCTTAGGTGAGAACTAGCCAAAGGAGGATAATTTTGAGGTAGCTTCCCAGGAGCTGCAGAAAGATGTTCAAGGGCAGACAGAGAATGTTTAGATCAAGATTTAGGGGCATCTAAGTGGCACAGTGGATAGAGTACCTGAAGTCAGAAGGACCTGAGTTCAAATGTAACCTCATAACACTTTCTTGCTGTGTGACCCTGGACAAGTCACTTAACCCCAATTGCCTCAGGAAAAAAAAAAAAAGATAATTTTATTTAAGAATCAGTCATCCTAAAGCACAGTCACACCTTTAAATAAAATTCATTGACTCCCTATAACCTTCAGAATCAAATTTAAAATCTTCTGTTTAGAATTTAAAGCTCTTCATCCTCTCATTCCTTCGCATCTTTCCACTTCTCTGTGAAATTAATTTTTAAAAAAACATTCCAGCAAAGGTATTTGTGTCATATGGAATTTTTCAAAAATTATCAAAATTATCTTGTTCCTACATTATGGCAAGTTAGCTCTTCTCCTTCACCAATCCCATGGACGAACTAGTTTGCCAATATCAATTCAGTATGCCGAGTTGTTTTTTAAACAACTAATAGTCTCTGCTCCCAATTCCGCCACCACCTCCTCCCTAATACATCCTTTTATTTTATGGCTGTTTTCTTTCATAGGTTTTAGCTGACAAAATTGGGATTGGTGCCACTTTAGTCCGAGGAGAATACAACAGAGCTTGGAATGAAGTTAAATTAGTTGAAGAATCATATAAAGGCATAACTGGATTGCTACCTCGTCCTGAAGAATTTATTATTGATCTAATGTTTGAGCCTGGTGCTCTGTTGAAGACAAGAAGTCAGGAGGCGGAGTTCTATAAATTTCTTTAATCCAAATTGTCACAATGTTTGACACACATTCCCTGTGAAACATAAATATAGTTTTCCTTTGTTTCATTAAAGCAACATAATTTTTCTCTGGTCTCAGAATGTTAAGGAACCTAATTCAACTTTTATTTTGCACTTCTGATTATAGACCATTAGCCACAAGTTCATAAACTTTGTTTTATGTTTTTTCTTTCTTCTCTAAATTATATATTTTGTTATCACTTAACCTATTTTACTGGTTTATTCCTCCTTCCCTAGAAAAGTATCATTCTGTATTCATGTCCAAATGATCTTAGCCATTGTATCAAGTGTAATAATAATGCCTCATTAGGCATCCTTAATAATGTTACTATTTTATACCCAGAATGCCTCACAAATACTTTTGATTAAATCAGTCTAGTTACTTTTTAATAGTCTTTGGCTCACTACCATTGAGAATTTCACTATAGTTTTATCTTGTAGGTATATTTTGTGGTGTTTCCTTTCCAATAAAAAAAAATTAATCATTTTAAGAGGCTACCTACTATGAACATAGTTGAAAGTTATTCAAGATACTGCAATTGTTATTTGTTTCCAGAAAATGAGTTTTTGTTGTTCTAACTGTATTAGCTTAGAAATAAAATTTTCTTTGATCACAAAAGCAATTTTTTGATATATTTTTACGCTTATAAAAACATATTAAGTTACTAAATTTCTAAGTTCTCATTGAGAAATAGGAGTGTAATAGAATGTATATTATATTAGTTTAAATGGAAAAATAAGATCTAATTATACTTTTTAAATGATAAATCAGAATGGAATCCCACATGTTAAATATCAATGTGATCAACCCCAAGATATAAGCTTTTCAGAATAAAAAATTCTTTCTGTAGATATAGATTCTATCTACTAAGATTGTAATTGTCTTTTCCAAAGAAATCAAACCACTATCATTTTGTCACATTCCATGAAAAACCAAAGCATAGTTATACAGGATACTTATCTTACAAACAAACAAACAAAAAATAAGTGAACAGATTTTGTGCCTTGGAGGCCAATCTAAGTCCTTTTTCTGAATTTTCATTCTTGAAATTTTTTTGGCCCAAAGTAACTCTGCATCCTACCTTCATTGAGACATGGTACTTTTATTAATATAAACCCATGTTTTTTTTTATTTATGTTTCATCTAAATTGTTACCTAGCCTCATGTCATCATCTTCTACTTGTGAACTTGAGCTTTTGAAGCCTACTATAGATCCCTATCACATTTTATCTTACTAGATTCAGAAAATCATTAGGTATTTTTGGCTCCAGATTCCATAGTACAAATTCATTAACAATTCCTCATAGTTTCATGGACTTCAAGTCAACAAGGAATCAAACTATGCATACCCTTTGTCCAGCAGTTATTACTGGGCTTATATACCAAAGAAATTTAAAAGAAGGGAAAGGGACCTGTATATGCAAGAATGTTTGTGGCGGCCCTCTTTGTAGTGGCCAGAAACTGGAAACTGAGTGGATGCCTGTCAATTGGAGAATGGCTGAATAAATTGTGGTATATGAATATTATTGTTCTGTAAGAAATGACCAGCAGGATGATTTCAGAAAGGCCTGGAGAGACTTACATGAACTGATGCTGAGTGAAATGAGTAGGACCAGGGATCATTATATACTTCAACAACAATACTATATGATGATCAATTCTGATGGATGAAGCCCTCTTCAACAATGAGATGAACCAAATCAGTTCCAATAGAGCAGTAGTGAACTGAACCAGCTACACCTAGCGAAAGAACTCTGGGAAATGAGTATGAACCACTACATAGAATTACCAATCCCTCTATTTTTGTCCACCTGAAATTCTGATTTCCTTGTACACTATTTCAAAGTCTGATTCGTTTTGTACAGCAAAATAACTGTATGGACATGTACACATATATTGTATTTAATTTATATTTTAACATATGTAACATGTATTGGTCAACCTCCCATCTGGGGGAGGGAGGTGGGGAGAAAGAGGGGAAAAGTTGGAACAAAAGGTTTTGCAATTGTCAATGCTGGAAAATTACTCATGCATATACCTTGTAAATAAAAAACTATTAAAAAAATCAAATACTCCCTCCCCTCTCAAAAAAATCTTTATTTACAAAAAGCTAGACCATATTTTGGTTTTATGTTTTGGTTTTACTTTTTCCCCACTGCCAGGCATCCAAGGATAGCAGAAGCAAGGAAGATCATTTCAGTGCAGCAAAGTTCATATTTATTAATATCAAAGACCCATGCATGATTGATAATGAAATCAATCTTAGGGTATGGAGTGATTTCTGAGCTCAGTCCCATGTTCTTTTTTTTTTCCCAAAGACTACCTCAGTAAGACTTCAAGCTCTCTAGGCAAGAGGATAGACTTAAGTGGTCAGTTTCCACATATAATCAAATATTTTTTATCTCACCAGGAATTTGAAAATAGTTTATTTAGGTAATTTACCAAAAACAAATGGAATCTGATCTGTCTCTATAGTATTTAGGAAGTACTTCTCATTTTTCCTAAAGAATCTATCACACTCTTGCAGAACTCTTGATATCCTTGTCTCTTAAGCCTTGAGAGACTAACAGTTCTCTGGGTGTATCTACATGGATTGCTACACATCAGTACTGCAGAAGCTTAATATCCATTTGGAGGTTTTTGTTTTGTTTTTAATCCACTACTTGATTATCATATAAATAAGAACTATTTCAATCGAATTTGTGTATGAAACAATATGAGAGTTAAGCAAATAGTTTGTCTGGCTTATAAAAACACATCAGAAAACCCAGCCATCTAATCACAGCCTGAAAACCAAAAAATAATTTTCTCCAATTGAGCCATATAGTACTAGGATATCCAAAATGGAAGTGCCAAATGAAAATTCCTCCAATAGATCCTGAATTGCACACAGCATTCAAAATGAAAATCTGTAACAGACTTTTACGATGCAGTCCATGGATGCTTTCTTCTTCTTTAGTTATAGATATTTTCTCTAGATTATATTTTATGGGTTAGACTCCTGTCCTGAAAAAAATTTCTCAAGTTCCCACCAATTTGTTTTACTTTTTTTAACCAGTTATCAAAGACAATGATCTTTAATAATAGATTTATTAGTTTATTACAAAAACATTTAAATAGCAATGTAAATAAGTTAATAAAAGAATATTCTCACAATGTAAGGCCTTTCAATGAATGCATATATTTGTTGTTGTTTTGTCATTTGAATTGTAGCCAACTGAGGTTGTAGCCAATTGTAGCCAATATGAGGTTTTCTTAGCAAAGTTATTAGAATTATTTGCCATTTCCTTCTCCAGCTCATTTTACAGATGAAGAAATTGAGGCAAATAGGATTAAGTAATTTACTCAGGGTCACATAGCTAGTAAATGTCTAAGGCTGATTTGAACTCAGGTTTTCCTGACTCCAAGCCCAGAGCTCTACCTACTATATCACTTATGAATGCATATATTCAATAAGAAAAGTATCTTTACAGGTATTATACATGTAATAACCACAAATGGAGATCCAGACATGAGGGTATGCATATATAGGGAGCATTATAAGGTACATGCATGAAGAGACAATACATACCTCTGACACCTCAAAACCACATTTCATGCCTTTTATTGATCTTTGTTTTCCTCTACCAGATATCTCCTTCTTTTTCCTCATCACCACCAGCTACTGCTCCGTGTTCCATTGTCATTAGTTGTTGCCCTCTAATCTAGCTATTTGTTGACTCCATTCATCTTTAGCATTTATCCACACACTGGAAAAAAACTGGGGCTGCTGTGGCTACACTTGTATCAGTTCTTTTAACCTTCACTATCCAGTGCTAAGCCTCTCTTTGTAGATGGCAGCCCAAGGGTCTTTCAAGTGGCTCACATAACCTTTCCATTTTTTTCTCTGCCTGAGCTAAGTCCTCTGAAGAATTGTTATTTTCTATATCATTTGAAACTCTGCCCTAGAAGTTGCCTGTTTAGTACTTTTATCTAGGTAAAGCCAACAGTTCTTTTTAGCCAATCAGGGTTAAACTTCTTGGCTTTTTTCTAGAAGGTTTCTTCCATCCTTCTTAACTGGCTATCTTCAAGGTTTCTTGGCCAATAGCTATGAAGATTTCCAAAGATTTCCCAGTCAACTCACAACCAATAGCTAAGGAAGTTCTTTGTTGACCAGATTGCCCCCAGAAAGCTTGGGCAAAACCCACTCACCCTTTGACTACTTTTTAGAACTGTCCTACTAACTGCTTCTTTTCATCTAAACTGAACTGAACTTTTAAACTGAACTATCATCTCAATTCAACTGTCACATAATTCAAATTCAGAAATCTATTTTAATTTTTAGGACTAAGACCCCTGAATAAGGTAATCTTCCTAAAGTTCTATGTGCTGAAAGAGAAAGGGGATCAAGAGACACTAAAGTAAAGAAACTGTTTTTAACCCCAGGAGCCCTTCTCTTCTATGCAAAATAGTTCCAGTCTAGCTGGCTAGAGAATTCTAAAAGACTATTGACTTTCATTCCACTTTCTCCAGCCATATTACAGTTTATTCTCTTCTCTTTCTTTCTATATAATATTATGGTTTTGGAGTTTAAGACTACTGTTTATTTAGTGTTCCTTTTGCTTTTCTTGCATTATTAGTTTTTAATATACTAATTTATATAACATATATGTAGAGAGAGTGTAAATGTGTATATAACTATGTTACTATTAATAAAGAAAATGGGCATATTTGATTTTTTATTGGTTTAACCTAGCTCCAGTAGTTAGGAATTTATTAGGGTGCTAGGGTAAGGTTGGAAATAGGAAGAAATGATATTTCTTTTGAAGCTTGCCTAGTTTGTTTTTTTTTCAAGAGACAGGAGGTTGTGGATGTTTGCATTATAATATTCAAACCCCAGCTAGAAGCTGGGTTTAATCCAACAATTAATGAAACTTCAAATCCAATAGTAGTTTCTGATTCTGGATTTGAAAAATGAAGTAAAAGTATAAAGTTCTAAGAGCCAGTTCATAGGAATCAGTCCTCATCACTCTGTAGAGAATCAGATTTTGGGGTTATCTTGAGACAGTCACATTTCATTTTCCCCAAGAACAGCTGGTAAACAAATGGAACCTACCACTTTCAGTAGTCATTAATCACACCAGCTGGAACAGCTGAAACATATATTGTTCTTCCAAAGTACATACATATCTGACATCTAAATCAAATGATAGTCTATTAGGGTTTTTCTGTTTGGGGTTATTTCTTTTGAAAAAATCAGAGTAGGTGTGGCTCTGTTCTCCCTTTGATTTTTTAATTCCTTCTTTTAGAAAAATTCTGTTAAGTCTGATGGACGTTTTATAAGTGAATTGTTACAATTCACTTATTGGTTAAATTGGATATAGCTTTGTAAAGTATTTGTTAAATGTAAGGAAGCATAGTAATTGCTGGGAATTTCAAAGACAAAGATCCAATAAATTCTATTCTCAAGAAGCTTGTATTTTATTTAGAAGAAGCCATGTGTATATATGTATAAGTAAATACAAAGTACAGACAAAAAACAGGATATATTTGTAGGGACTAGAGGCTGGGGATTAGGAAAATGTAAGTTCAAACCCCACATCTGACACATATCAGCCATTACAGGTTACTGGTCTTCCCTAGTATTGGTAGGCCATCATAAACTTACCTTACTTGATTCAGGTACTGAAGTTATTTAGGCAAATTTCTTGCCTGGCTCACCTCCAGTACCTCATGTCTGCTCCCTATCATCACAGAGCTTCTAGTTGCTTCAATAATTCTCAGATGGGCTTAGTGCCTGAGGCAGAGTTCATTGAATAAGAACTCTACAAGCAAAATTTTCATATTTTGATAGGAGGAAATTGAATAGATATGAATAAGATGCACCGTGAATGCAAAAAAATAAATGTATCCATGTTCTCAGCCTCATTTCCCAATTATTCCCAATTATTCTTGAACTCAAAGTGACCAGTAATCTCTTAACTGCTATATCTTACAATCTTTTTTTTTCAATTGCCATCCTTCTTGACTTCTCTAAAGCACTGCAACAGTTGTTCATTTTCACTCCTGAAATACTCTCTCATATCTAATTGGGGGGGGGGAAATGTGTTTCCTTTAAAAAACAAACAAAAAACCTTATACCTTCACACTTTAAAGAACTTGGAAAAATAATTTTCTATATTTATCTCCAAATGAAGAAATTCAATGGGTTTTGAACTCATCTGTTAAATTATAAAAATGAAATACTTTATGTTTGTTTGTTTGTTTCTTTGCAGGAATAATTGACATCAGGAAAAAATGGAAATATACTAGTTGAATTTCAACAAAAATTTTGTATAATTGGTTCATGGAATTAAATATCAGTAATATGATTTAATAAGTATGACCAATAATATGCCACTTCTATTTGAATCTATTAATCTTTATAACTTCTTTAACTATGATACTCATTAAAGCCAAATATTAAAATAAACTTAATTTATTTTTAAAGCTTTTTATTTTAAAAACATATGCACAGATTATTTTTCAATACTGATCTTTGCAATGCTGTGTTTCAGATTTTACTCTTCTTCCCCCCACCTCCTCCCCTAGATGGCAAGCAATCCAATATATGTTATACATGTTAAAATATATGTTAAATCCAATACGTGTAAACATATTTATACAATTCTCTTGCTGTACAAGAAAAATCAGATCAAAAAAGAAAGTAAATGAGTAAGAAAACAAAATGCAAGTGAATAACAACAAAAAGAGTGAGAATGTTATATTGTGATCCACACTCAGTTTCCATAATCCTCTTTCTGGGTGTAGATGGCTCTCACAAGATCATTGGACTGGCATCAGTCATCTCATTATTGGAAAGAGTTATATTCATAATAAACTTAATTTAGAATCAGATCTTTGAACTGCTATAAGGATTTTATATTTTATCCTGGAGATTGGAGAGTCACTAAAGAATTTTTGAGTAGAAGAATGGTCAGATCTGTATTTTAGAACATCAGTTTGGCAGTTACGAGGGAGAAAGATTATAAAGGGGAGAGAATAGAAGCAGGGAAAGAAATTTAATTAAAATGAAAAGCAATAGGACCTGAACTATGATGCTCAAGGATCAATCGAAGATTCTGTGAAGGTGGATTACAAGATTTAACAACTGATTAGATTTGAAAATTCAAGGACAAGAGTCAAGAAAGATTACAAGGCTATGCATTGTAAAGACTAGAAAGATGGTGAGAAACAAAAAACACAACAAAAAGTGAAGTTTGAAGGAAGGACAATCAGGGAAAAACGTGCGTTCTATTTTCAACAAGTTTACTATAGATACAGAATCTATAGAGATGGAAAGTGAACTAATTGGATTTGGGAGAGAGAAAAGAAAGGGAGAGAAGGAGAAAAAGGGAGAGGGAAGAAGGAAGAAGAAGAAAGGGGAAAAGAGGAAAAGAAGGAGAGGGAGAGAAAGGAAAAGAAAGAGAAGGAGTAGGAGAGGGAGAGAGGAGAAGAGAGGGCAAGAGGAAAAAGGAGGAAAGAGGGGGAGAGGGGAAAGGGAGGAAGAGAGGGCAGAGGTTATCTTTCTTTTTATTTGCATTTGTATTCCCAATGTTTATCATATATAGTCTAGCATATAGTAAAGGCTTAATAAAAATGTAGGTTGACTTTCTATTCCATTGAAGATTATTATTCAGGCTAA
This sequence comes from Sminthopsis crassicaudata, assembly GCF_048593235.1. Classification (NCBI taxonomy): domain Eukaryota; kingdom Metazoa; phylum Chordata; class Mammalia; order Dasyuromorphia; family Dasyuridae; genus Sminthopsis; species Sminthopsis crassicaudata. The sequence goes on from NC_133621.1 coordinate 59,633,690, forward strand.
TAAAATGAACTCTTGATCTTGAAAGATCAGGGCTCTTTCCTTACTTAATTTTTTCTTACTCATCTAAAGCAATAAAGGGTCTTGCAAAAAATGCAGCATAAAATTTGCCAATAATATTGACTAAGAAGTTAATAAAAAGGAAACTAACTCAGCATGCTCCAAGATGCCTCATCAAAATCAAGAAAGAACAGGATTCACAAGCTTATTATTACCTGAATCATACTTCAGTTCTGTTTAGTTAAAAAAAAAAAAAAAAAAAAAAAAACTTCTAAAAATTTTCAGAAAAAATTTTCTCCTTTTCACAATAACTTCAATATCTCTGCCTGGCACTTATCTCTGCAAAACCCTTTCCCTCCTGATAATAGTCACCTCCTCCAAATGCCCTATTTACTCACTGATACAAATTTCTAATAAACCCCAAAGGAAAAGTAAGATAAGTGAACCATTTTCATTAAATTTCTTTTAATATCTGCCATCTGATTTCTTTTAGTTCTTGGTTACTATGTTGGCATGTTATAGGTATAGCTATAAATTTCTATTTCAACTTTCTAAAGAAACCAAAAAGCATTTCCTAGATCTGAAAATCTAGCTGAGGACTAAGGTAAAAAATGAGTCCAAAAGAAAGGAAAGATCTCTTCATTAGTCAGAGGCCAGGAACCTGAAGCAGTGAAGAACATCTATCTGGTGAACATTTTCCCTTTCATTTTTTCATATAAATTTGGCATCTCTGTCACAAGGGAGAAAGAAAGACTCAGAAATAAAGAGACATAAGTTACAAACATGAAACTTCCTCCTACACACACACACATACATGAATGAAAAGTATTCTGATGTGAGTCAATTACATGAGAGAAGGCAGGATGTATTTTACATTTTCACAATGATTTATAATTACATTAGACATTGTAAAATGTCCAGAATTTCTCACTAAAGCCAGGCCATATCATCAAAAGTTAATTGATATTGAGACATTTATTTAATTCACACATTGACAGTTGTCATTATTTATTTCCCCTTGTTACATCATCACCACCCTTCCAATCCCTCTAGAGATCGTTCTCCCCTTGAAAGCAAGGACTGCTTCCCAATTCTCTATTATAATGCTCACTAGATGATTGATTTATTGGCTTAAGACAGGAGCAGGATTTCAGGCATCAAGATTTTCATTATTACTTGTTCTCATTGTCCCAGAAGAAATAGAGATTTGTTATTTTCCTAATCATCTTGAGTGAATCTTTTAGACCTGGAGCTCTGTTTAACTAACCCTAAAGGGATCCAAAGGGACAAGAATAAGATCTAATGGTTTGACAGCTCAAGTACTGAACTGGTTAGCACCAAATTTAAGAAAGCCTCTAAGAGGTAAAATAGAAATTCTATGGATGATTTATCTTTCGAGGTTTCATAGATATTACCCAATTCCTGTACATGTTTTACCCTATAGTGGATTACTTGCTGCCTAGGGGAGGGAAGTGAGAGGAAGGGAGGAAGAGGAATTTGGAACACAGGATTTTGCAAGGGTATGTTTTGAAAATGATTCTTGCATGTATTTTGAAAAAAAGTCATTAATATTTTTTAAAATTGATATTACTCAATTCCCTTTCATCAAATAATTATTTATTAAGGATATACTATATAATAATAGCTAACATTTATATGATGCTTACTGTGCTAAGTGCTTTATAATCATTACCTCATTTGACAAAGAAGGTACTATTAAAAAATGAAATAAGAGCAGAGGTAAAATGATATATAAACAAAAAAGAAAAAACAAAATATATCCAAAATGATTTGGTATGGAGTTCAGAATCAGAAAGGTCTCTTTTAGGAAGTAGAAAAAGGGAAGTACAGATTACACAAAGTAGAAGGGGAAAAAAGGCATCTGACTCTGAGTAAAGGCAAAAAGACACAGTGGAATGTTGTACATGAGGAGCAACAAGAATTCAGTTTGTTTGGAATACAGTGTGTGTAAGTGATGGCAAATGTCTATCAGCCTAAAAAAGTAGGCTGAACTTAGATTATGTAGAGTTCTAAATGCCAAACAGAGCAATTTATATTTTATCCTAGAGTCAATAGAAAGCTGCTGAATGCTCACATCCGTGCTTTAAGAATATCAATATGGCAGCTCTGTGGAGGATGCATTGATGAAAGGAAGAGGTCAAGTTTAAGGAGAGAAGTTGGGAAACTGCTGCAGTAATCTGAGTGAAAGATAATGAGGGCCTGAAATGGGATAGTCACTCTATAGATAGAGAGTAAGGGACATATTATGTAAAGAAGGGCATGGAAGTAAAATTGACTATTATTATCTTCAGACATTCTACCTTCCAGTTAAGATGGACTATTAGTTGTTTGAGTAATTGGAAAATCCATCTCCCACTTCTTTGCATTATAAAAATGCATACTACCTCCTTATTTCCACTTCTTAGAATCTTTACCTTCTCACAAGACCCACCTTCTCCTCCCTAGCTATTAAATCTTCAGTCTCCCATATCAAGTGACAAAGTATTCATTTATCTGAGAATGTTATATCTCCCTTCTTCCCAGTAGAATGTAAACCTCTGATTGCAAGAGCTCTTGAATTTTTTTTGTGTCTTCTGCATCTGATACAATTCCTTACAAAGGAGAGAGGCTTAATAAGTGTTGGTTGAATAGAATTGAACATGGGCACATAGGATGAGAAATCCTATAGTTGCAATCTTTACCAATAGAGCCAATACCCAAATTGATAGGATCATAGAACCATTGAAGACATTAAAATATGGAAATCTAGACTAGACTTCTATCATAGAAAAAATTTAAATATAACAATTCCATGTGGTTTATGGGCAACCATACCTTTACTCCCAATTATTCAACATTCATGCCTTTCTCTTACATTCAGCCATTGTTAGCCAAGTACTTTAACCTCACATAGAAAAAATAAAGCAATTTAATTAGTTAAAAACATGACCAGGTGATAGAGCAGGCAAATAATACAAACAACAGTAAACCCCAATTATCTTTATCCTGGGTGAAAGTTTCAGCCCCTTTATTTACTCTCTAGTATGCTGATGAAGAGGAAATCATGGAGTTAACTTAAAATAAGTCTTCCATTTCCCATAATTTGAAGCAAGAGTCACTAGGCTTAATTCATGCCTTAAGTGATGCTCAGAACTCTGGGCTATGACTTTACCAGCAGCAACAAAAAAGTGAAAACTACCATCACTCTGCTCCTTGACTCTGACTGTGCTCCAGATGTGTTTCTAGCATTAGGTAAAAGGAGGACGGGAGAACCCTCAAAATCTGAAAGTCAAAGCCAGATAGAGTCCTAGTTAACATGTCTTTCTGCTTTGCATCCATTTATATCCTTTCCTTCTTCCTTCACCTTTATGTTTACTTCCCAACTTAAACCTGATTCCATATGTTCCAGCATCATTCATCAATGAAGAGTAAGTCTCTCTAATTAGTGTTTACATTAATGGCTAAATCATTACTGGCTATGCTTTGCTCAATCTGGAGATACTTTCTTCTACTAGGCAAATGCATGCAAATTACAATGAACTTTTTAGGAATCTTTTCATACTTCTTATCTAGGTCTTTTAATGTTTTCCCCATCATTTCTTAAAACTATACTTTTTTTTCTTTCTGATGACAAGAATATCATATTGTCCTCATAATTGGCATTGCCTTCCCAAAGGAACACATTGTTTTTTTATGGTTTCTTTCAAGAAGAGGGGAAAATTTAGCAACATTATTCATGTGACCACTTCTGAAGCTTGAGGGTTGGGTCTTTTTACTGTGTACATTATTTCATATGATTTAGAATTGGGAGAGAACCTTATTGTGCAGCTGAGATTGGTGAAAGAGAGAAAGAATAACCATAAAAGCAGTCAAATGAGAGAGCCATATGAGATGTATACTCATGTATTTGATTCAGCATGATTTGGTCCAAAGTACAAACAACTCTCTTGCAAGTCCAAGCATTTTGTAACAGCACTTTACTGTTAAAAACAAGTAATTGCATAGTTCCCGAGGCATGCAGCTGTATCGACAAATACTCCTAGGAGAGAAAAACAGAAGAGCACAAAAATGGATTGAAGATATTAGACTTGATCTTCAGGAAGAAAACAGGATAGGAAAAGGGAGGGACCAGAGGTTCTCCAGGCTACTACATTTTATTCATTCACTGATCTTCAAGCTCTCCCAAACGCCTATCAGAACATTTTTCATTCTTAAAAGAAGATAGCTGAAGGATTAACATTAACATCATATTTTTCAAACTTTGCAACCAGATTTCTGAAGTAATCATAAGCTATGGAGGATTTTCTAGTTATTTAGAATCACCTCCAGTTTGGGATAAGAGAAGCAACTGGAAAACTGTCTACTTGTGGCAGATGGGGGTAGGAAGCTATCAGATCCCATCCCTATTTTCATACTGTCTTCAAAGTCTCATCATATTGAGCAATTTAAATTGAGGTCATGCTGCAAAATATTTGACTGTCAAGGCAAACTAATTATTAAAGTGTGTCAATTTACTCCCATTGATATGTCTGGGTACTCTTTTCAAGGATACATGATCCTCATTTCTTCAATCAGCAAATTATAATTGCCAAAAGGAAAATGAAATCCTTGATGATCTTTATTTCACTTGAATTAACTCAAATTTTATAAATATTTTTAAATGAAGTAATTTATGTCCTTTCTTTCCCGACCCAATTTTTCAAAAAACACCAATCTAAAACAGGAGAAGCCTGACCTTTTGATACTATTCTGAGGTTAGAAATATGTTAATAGGTACTTCCTACTCCATGGAGTCGTCAGAAATAGTTAAATAGCCTTGAATGGATGTAAAATAGTGTGTCTTATTTCTGACCATAGTTGATGATGGTGGGGAAAAGACAGGAGCATTCCCAGGCTACATCACAACTGTTAATCTCAAAAAGGCCCTAATGATCCTTTGCAACTTCCAGAAATAGAATAAAAGGATTTATTTTTCTTTGTTCACTTCCCCCCAAAATACCTAGACTCCTTTTCCCCTTTCACCTATTGCAGGAAGAGAAAAGTGAAGGAGAAAGAACCTAGAGCATCAATTGTAACCAATGGACAAACTCAGGACTGCATAACACTAAACATGGGACTTTTTAAGGTTATACTTGAAATTAAGGATATGTTTGATCACAGGTTTGATTCCTGCACAAAATTGTGGAGTATGAAGTTTTTTTTTTTTTTTTCCTGCCCCAGGCTTTACCTTTTCTGCCTTCATGTCCCCTAAGGGGCCCACCACCCTCTTATTCTCCCTTCCTCTGCCCATGAAAATTAGCTTTCAGGATAAACTCCATAAGATAATTTCTAACATTTCTCTCATTAATGGGATAGGTGGCTATTGTTGTGGAGTTTTTAATTATCTGTTGGTTGATTTTGCTTACCCAGTTTGCTATTGGTGTTTCTGTTTTTGCTCTAAGGGTAGTTTCAATGAGTAAGGTGTGCATTGGGAATTAACTGCTTTTTTTTTTTTTTAACATGAAAAAATTTCAAGCAAGTTATAAGCCACAAGATAAACTTCACATTTTCCAAGTGTATCCGAATTTTAAGCAGGGATAAAAATTTTTATGGTGTCAATTTCTTTATTAAAGCTTTTTATTTTCAAAACATATGCATGGATAATTTTCAACATATACCCTTGCAAAACCTTGTGTTCCAAAATTTTTCCCTTCCTTCCTCCCCTCCCCTAGATGACAAGTAATTCAATATATGTTAAACATAAGCAATTTTTTATACATGTTTCCACAATTATGCTGCACAAGAAATATCAGATTAAAAGGGTGGGGGGAATGAGAAAGAGAAAAAGCAAACAACAAAAAAGTGAAAATACTATGTTGTGAAGGGATGAGGTTTTGAGCCAAAGAAATGAATTCTAATAATGGAATTTTGAACATGAATGAAAAAAAAAAAAAAAAAAAAAGACAAGGGAGCTATTCGGGGAAGTCTTCTCCAAGATGATCCCTTAGTTTGTGGAAGGTAAAGATTCTAAGAGGTAGAAAAGAGGCCATAATGTGCATTCTAGGCTTTTGCAAATGTATAGAAGTAGGAGGTGAACTGTCCAACTAATCAAACTGCTAGCAGTCCAGTTTAGCAGGAAGGTACAATGTCTGAGGATGGTAACGAAAAGTTGTTTATTTCTATGCTTACAGTCTCTACTATCAGGCCAACTAGAGCTGGGAGATGCTTCAAATCAGGTGTTCTCAGCTAAAGCCAATTAGGTATCCGCATAAAATCTGGCACCATGATGGTGAATCCATAGAAGTGAAGAAGAGGTCCAGCAGGTTGCCTAAGGAGGGGCAAAGAGATAGGGTCAAAGCTTCCCAATTTATTAGTGGTGAATAAGTGGTCAATATACTTCCAGCTTGAGTGAGATGAGAAATACTTAGTCTCAAAAAAACAAAAACAAAAACAAAAAACAAAATAAAACAAAACAAAAAAAACCCAAAACAGCAACAAAAAACCCTACAAAAACAAAACAAAACAAAAAAACCCAAAGCTATGTATGTGTGCATGTATTGGGGGAGGAGGGGACATGTTTCAAGCATGAATGACCGCCAATTTCTGTTACTCTGGCTATAAGGTTAGTCCGGCTGCTAAATGCATTCATTCCCCCCTTCTGTGGGGGATGGAAAATGTACCGATCGTGCAGAAGTTAGAAGGGCAAAACCTTGAATTCCTACCATCGTTGAGGGTCTTCCGCCGCTCCTCGAAGTCAATGGCCCTTTCACAAACGTGTTGGAAAAGCCGAGTAGCAAGCGGCTTCTGTGACAGGTTAGATGATAAATACGATATTGCTGCTCAATTACCTGCCACCGAAAGCGCCATAAATCAACAAGCTAAAAGCTCGCCCCATGGTGAGAGGCTAGGGCGGCGTGGAAGCAAGCTAACGCTATCTGGGCAGCCCCGCCGAGAGCCAGGCGAGCTGGGGCGGCCCGAAGCCCGACGCGGGGCCGCCTGCTCAGGCCCGTTCTCAGCGCGCCTCGCCCACGGGGAAGTGCCCGCCGCGGGAGGCTGCTCTGCGGCTGCCGCAGCTGTTGGCTCCCAGCTCCGCAGGTGGACAGCTCCACCCGCATCGGCCCACTTTCTCCGCGGCGCGAGGAGCCTCGGGGCATAAACAGGGCCTTGGTCCCATCCGGGGCAGCCGGCCTTCGAGCTCCGGGTCCCACCTGGTGCAGGCCCGGCTCTGAACGCCAATCCAGCGGGTGGCGAGGGGACTTGCACCCGCATCCTCTCTTTATCACTCTAATCCCTCGTGCTCTGGTGTCTTTAGGCTTCCTCCACATCGGAGAGACTGCACTAAATATGATTTTATTACAAACTTTGTCCACTCAGCATTACACACCGCTAGTCTCTCCCCCCAACAAGCTTGGAATCAAGGATTGGAAATAGTTATATCTGTATTCTCTGGCAGAACTTTACTAATGGGTCCCACCCAAATCTACCCAAAGGGAGTACTCCTTAACTGTTCTCCCCTGCTGTGAGAGAGCGCAAGGGAGGAGAGGAGGAACAAAAACTTCCGCCTTAGATTCTGCGCTCTAAAAGTCATTAGAAGTCATCTAGATTCCAGCTTCTTAAACCGTTACGATCCTATCTATATGGAGGCTCTTAACTGAATGGGGGGGGGGGGGGTCATGAAATTATGATTTATTAAAAGTAAATGTTTTTTTGATTACACCAAATTAAAAAGTTTCTGCACAAACAAAACTAATGCAAACAAGATTAGAAGGGAAGTAACAAATTGGGAAAACATTTTTACAGTTAAAGGTTCTGATAAAGGCCTCATCTCCAAAATATACAGAGAATTGACTTTAATTTATAAGAAATCAAGCCATTCTCCAATTGATAAATGGTCAAAGGATATGAACAGACAATTTTCAGATGATGAAATTGAAACTATTTCCACTCATATGAAAGTGTTCCAAATCACTATTGATCAGAGAAATGCAAATTAAGACAACTATAAGATACCACTACACACCTGTCAGATTGGCTAAGATGACAGGAACAAATAATGATGAATGTTGGAGGGGCTGTGGGAAAACTGGGACACTGATGCATTGTTGGTGGAGTTGTGAAAGAATCCAACCATTCTGGAGAGCAATTTGGAATTATGCCCCAAAAGTTATCAAAATGCGCATACCCTTTGATCCAGTAGTGCTACTCCTGGGCTTATATCCCAAGGAAATACTAAAGAAGGGAAAGGGACCTGTATGTGCCAAAATGTTTGTGGCAGCCCTTTTCATAGTGGCTAGAAACTGGAAGATGAATGGATGTCCATCAATTGGAGAATGGGTGGGTAAATTATGGTATATGAATGTTATGGAATATTATTGTTCTGTAAGAAATGACCAACAGGAGGAATACAGAGAGGCTTGGAGAGACTTACATCAACTGATGCTGAGTGAAACGAGCAGAACCAGGAGATCATTATACATTTCAACAATGATACTGTATGAGGATGCATTCTGATAGAAGTGGAAATCTTCAACATAGAGAAGAGCTAATCCAATTCCAATTGATCAATGATGGACAGAATCAGCTACATCCAGAAAAGGAACACTGGGAAATGAATGTAAACTGTGAGCACTGTTTTGTTTTGTTTTGTTTTGTTTTTCTTCCCAGATTATTTTTAGCTTCCGAATACAATTCTTCCTTTGCAACAACAACAATAACAAAATTCAGTTCTGCACATATATATTGTACCTAGGATATACTATAAAATATTTAATATGTATGGGAATGCCTGCCATCTAGGGGAGGGGGTGGAGGGAAGGAGGGGAAAAATTTGGAACAGAAGGGAGTACAATGGATAATGTTGTAAAAAAAAAATTACCTATGAATATTACTGTCAAAGAAAATGTTATAATTATAAAAATTAATTTAAAAAATTTTAAAAAAGAATTATATAATAACAGTTAACATACAGTATTTTAGTATTTGTAAAGTGCTCTGCATATTTTATCAGAACAACTCTTGGAGGTAGGTGCTACTATTATCACCATTTTACATGTATTTACAAATAGGTTAGAAAAGTCAGGTGACTTGCTCAGTCACACATCTCTTAAATGCCCAAGGCAGAGTTTGAACTCAGAACTTCCTGACTCTAAATCCAATATTCTGTGTAATAAAATATGTATTGCCTTTAAAAAAAATAAAATAAAATAAAGGTAAATGTTTGATTTGTATTTTTGTAACTTTTATATCCCTTATATACCTAGGGTCATAAAAATTTCTCTGGCAAAAAGGGTTCAAGAGTGGAAAAGTTTAAGAAGCCCTATTTTTTTTTTTTTTTTTGAGGCAATAAGGGTTAAATGACTTGCTCAGGGTCATACAGCTAGGAAGTGTTAAATGTCTGAGATCAGATTTGAACTCATGGGTCCTGATTTCAGCTTCTCTATCCACTGCCCTAAAAAGTCCTATTAAGAATATAGATCTAGGACAGACAATCTAAGATTTGGTGGACTTCCTGAAAACCATGATTGGGAAAAAAAAAAAAAAAGGCATCATCTTTCAGGAAATCATCCAGCTACCCTGATGTCCTAGAACCAGAGAGTAAAATAGTCTTTGAAAGAATTCACCAATTACCTTCTGAAAGAGACTCCAAAATGAAAATTCTAAGGAAAATCATAGCTAAATTTCAGAATTATTAGATCAAGGAGAATCTGATATTACTTACTAAAGGCAAAGGAACTTGGATTGCAGCCTAGAATCAGCTACCCAGAAAAATTAAGCATTATCTTTCAGGGGAAAAGATGGATATTCAATGAAACAGGTGGAGAAAAAAACCAAGACCCAAGGGTGCCTTGCTCAAAATCATACAGGTGGCAGAGCCCACCAAGGCTAGAATCCAATAAAGAGCTAAGTCAGATGAATATTTGGCATATTTCTCTGGAACACATATTAGTTCTCTAGCCAAATCTAAAAGAAGAAACTCTTTAAAATGACAAAAAGCAGATACATTTTAAATTAAGTGAAAAACTACAAATTACTTCCAAAAGCTCTTTCTCTGTGTCATCCACACCTTCACCAGCATGCAAAGTAAAGGCTAAAGAGCCAAAATATTGGTTATGTTGTTGTTTTGTCATCCGGAGCGTTCTTCCATATCAATTATTGCCTACGTGGAATTTTCCTTGTGTTCATAGTCACACAAGCATGTCTAAATGAAAAACACACCTTTCCGGGCCCACTAACAAAATCAGTTTCTCAGCAGGAGAAGATAGCTTGTCTATGATCACACACAGAAATGCACATTTGCATACTAATTACCTAGAAAGGCCTTCCAGATCACTGAGGTGTTATTGAAAGGCTGGGTAAAAATTCTAGAAGTACTGTAGTGTGAAACCAAAGGAGAAGAGCAGAAAATCACAGTGATCTAGACAACACCAAGACAACCTTCATGAAATCATATAAGAAGTTTTTTGGAAAATTTGTATTCTTTAGCTAATCCAACTTGTTTAAGTTTCAGGTAACTCTACTGACCAGCAAAAAGCTCAACTTTGGAATTGTGTTAATTGCCCAGAATACTGGGATCACAATGATATTCTTTCTGCATTGCTAGTAAGCACAGAATACAGGAAGAAGCTTTTCTTTCCAAATTCTCAACTACATCTGGATAGGTGATTTTTACAAGAAAATACAAAACTCACAATTCATTTATGAACTGTTTCAGAGGCCTGATTCATCATTGTACTAATTTCTGAAACTTGTTTTCAAGAAGGATGGGAATACAAAGGTATTCCTTTCTGATAGAGAAACTAAAAACTTTCATCTCATGGCAAATGTAGGAACCAACCCATTTTTCAGCTGGTGATTTTTTGGGTTCTGTTTAAATGCAGAAACACAGGAACTATTTTCTGTCTCAAGACATGCATATATTAGCAATAAAGAAGTTCTTTTGTTACCCTTCTTCCTGTCTGCTTGCTTCAGTTTAAGCTCATTATCTCAGTAACTATGATTTTTAAGGGAAATGCCTTATTTCTTCCATACTGCTCTTTTCCTGCTTCATATTTTTGAGAGATTTAAAAAACCCAGACTATGGCTAACAAAACAGAAGAATGACTCCCTCCTGTTTCAATGATTTTCACTGATGTGTTTATAGTGCTGTTTTGTTTTTTCTGTCCTATTCCCAATTTGACTTTGAAAGTTAATTATCTACTTTGCTAAATATCATGACTCAGTAAAAAACAAAACAACAACAACAAAAAAAAACCCAAAACAAAATAAAAAAGAATTGTGTAGGCAAATAGAAAACCTAAGTCTAATATTTTCTATTATTACACAGACATACTCCAAGAAGTATTTGGTTCTATGGTTCAGTGTAGATTGTTGACTGACTAGTCCCTCTTTAAACTGTTAGCTTTTTCAATGGGGCTTTTTATAATACATATATATCTTAGCATTCCGAACAATTTCAAATATTTTGATGAACTATTTTTATCTTCATAGGATCATACTAAATAAGGATCATAGAGGTGGAAGGGACTTTGGAGAATATCTAATATTGTTGTCCAGTCTTTTTTCAGTCATGTCTGTCTTTTCATGACTGTATTTGGAGTTTTCTTGGCAAAAATACTGGAGGGGTTTACCATTTTCTTCTCCCACCTCTAGATGTGGGAAATGTATTACAAGATACTATACTAAATATGTTATTGATCAGTCTTTTCCGTCATATCTATTCTTCATGACCCATTGGGGTTTTCTTGGCAAAGATGCCGGTGTGGTTTGCCATTTCCTTCTCAGCTCATTTTACAAATGAGGAAACTGAGCCAAAAAGGGTTAAATGACTTGCTCAGAGTAACACAACAGATAGGTCTCCAAGGCCAGATTTAAACTCAGATGATGAGTCCTCTGAACTCCAAAGTCAACACTTTATTCATTATGGTGCCACCTAACTGCACCCAATATCTGTTATATTTCCCTTATTTTAAAGTGAGATTCTGAGAGGTTATCTGATTTATCTGATGTCACATAAGTAGCACGTGAAAGAGACAGAATTTGAACCCAGTGTTCTCTGACGTCAAATCCAATGATATTACCACCATTCTACCTTGTATCTCTTCAACACTTCATTAAATAGTAGTTAATACCACAAATAGGATTGGATTTCCTGTCTAGGTAGATTTAGAAGACTAGCATGATATGGTGGTGCAGAGGATACAGGGCACACTGTTGTTATTCATCCTTTTTCTCAAAGAAGATCAATGAAATTAGAAGTGTAATGTCTTGACTTGCAAATAAATTGGATTGAAGTCCTCAATCTTACTCTCTCCTCCAGAGTCATCTGAATCCAGTGACAAGACATAGGTTACAATGAGTGGAGATGGCCCCAGATGCAATGGGTTAGTCTTTTTAAGGCTAAGGTCTTTCCCAGTTCTCAGTTTGTCTGAGGCAACATTCATTCAATGATTCAGGGATTTGAAGTTGGAGTCAGGAAGACCTGAATTCAAATCTGGCCTCAGACATTTACTAGTTGTGTGACCCTGGGCAAGTTACTTAAACCTGTTTGCCTCAGTTTCCTCATCTATAAAATGAGTTGGAGAAGGAAATGGTGAACCTCTCCAGTATCTTTGCCAAGAAAACCCCAATGGGTCATGAAGAGTAGATGTGACTGAAAAGACTGATAACACATAACATATATCTTATAATATGTTTCCCACATCTAGAGGTAAGATAACTTAGATATCACCTACTCCAATTGCTCCCACACACACACACCTTTGTTTATTATTTGTTTGTTTTTACAGATGAGAAAACTGAAGTCCAGAGAGGTTAAATAATTTGCTTGAATTCACACAGTGGCAAGCGCAGAGCTGGAATTCAAACATACATCCGATAACTCTGAGGTTGTGGTTCTTTTCATTGTACTGAGTTGCCTCCCAAGAGAAGCAGTGACATACAGAAATGAATGCAAGTCTTTGAGGGAAGAGACAGTGGTGGTGTCTGATGTTTATTGAGCAGTACACAGATCAATCATGAATGACAAATAAGGGTTACTATGACCTTTTTCTTATGCAGAATTACCAGACTCTAAGAAATTTTCCAAAAATTATTTCTATGAGTTGAATTTTTATATTCTACCTATAGTCCCTCCATCCCTCAAGAAGGAAAGCATAATCTATAGCTCCCATATTCCTCAGCCTCTGGCTGTGCAAAGTCAAAAACTCCATACTAAACAAGCTTTGCTAATCTAGAACTGCAGAAGCCAGAAGATGTCAAAAATATCAGATGACCTCTCAGCAATTCACTAGAAATTAGGGGAATGTAATAGATATTGGAGGCAGCCATAGTGAATAGAGTGCTGGGTTTCGTGTCCGAAAAATTCACCTTCCCAGGTTCAAATCTGGATCCAACAACCTTTAAAATCATAGAGTTTGAAAGGTTATTCATGATCTAGTCTGACAGCTCAGTTTCAAAGTCGAATGAAGAGTTACATAGTAAGATTAGTGGTCTGCTCAGAGTCAGGTGGAAAGTTTTAAGGATTCTAGAATTTACATGTGCTAATATCCAATTGTGGGAGGAAGCATGATAGAACTTGTAGTGAGGAAAAACCTAGTTTTGGCTCCCACTGTTAACACTCACCAGCTTTGTGACCAAGTCACTTACCTTCTCTAAGTCTCACTTTCCTCATCTGCAAAATGGGTATAAGAATACCTCCAGTTCTTATCTAATGCAGTCATTTCCAAGGAAGAAATGAGATGACTTACGTAAGGTATTTTAAAATCTTAAAGCACTATACAAATGCCAGCTATTGTTATTTGCATGAGAATACATTATCCCAACTTAATTACAAGCAACAGTTCATATTTAGAGAAGGCTTTACAATACATTTTAAGGCATTAATATTATTAATTAAGGTATTAATATTATTTGTTTCTACATTGCCTCTTTAACCTCTCTGGACTTTAGTTTCTTCATCTGTAGAAACAAACTAAAAACAAAGGTGGGGTGAAGATTAGACTAGGTGATATCTAAGTTATCTTATATAGATGTAGGAAATGTATTACAAGATACTATACTAAATATGCTGTGATTCAGTCTTTTCAGTTATATCTACTCTTCATGACCCATTTGGGTGCCAAGAGCCAACTCCTGGAGAATAAAAATGAAAAAAAACAAATCACTTTTGCCAAACCTATTGCCAAATCACTGAATGCCAAAATAAATACGGGCAGTGTTTCTTAGGCATTATTCTGTCTCTTAAAGAAGAGAAGGAGGAAGGGGTTTTCATATCTCTTATAGGAAATCAAAAATAGCCATTCTTATTTCAGTTTCAATTTATTGTTGTTTTCTGGTTCTACTTATTTTACTTTGAAAGAGTTCCTGCAAATCTTCCTCTGTTTGTCTATATGCTATCAAGTAATCAATAAGCATTTATTAAGCGAATTATAATGTATCAGGATTCTTGCTGGGTTGGAAGTACAGATTTTAGGGAATTCATTCTACTTCATTCAACATTTCTTATAGGATACTTCATTACTTGCAGACTGACTACTCTTTCCACTATGGGAGGGAGTGAATGCAAGTAGTTTTTTCCCCATTTTGTGGATGAGGAAACCAAGATACATAGAGACTAATTTGTTTACTTTCAAGTGGCTAGAATGTCAACTCCTGGGAGCCAAGATGGTGGAGTAACAATGAATCTCTATAACTCTCTCATAAAATAGTGCCACAAAATAAGTCTTGAAGGGGTAGAACCAGCAAGGAGACTGACTGAAACAATGTTAGCCCAGGAAACATGGAGGACTGGAGGGAGTCTGTCTTACTTAGGTGGAGTGGCAGTGGATGAGGATGGCACACCATCCAGGTCAAGTGTCTAGTAAATGTCACAAGGTCCTCTGGCTCCTAGTCAATGTTCCCCCCCATAATCCCCTCTTTCATAAATCAAATTAAAATAATCTTTTGCATATACTCCAGAAACAGAATTTCCTGCTTTTGATTGTTTCCAATGGGATTCCAAGGGTTTGGCCTCCTCTGGCAGTAAGGGCTATGTTCACCCACCTTGAATAAACTCTTTCAGAGTAAAAGATTATAGAGAGCTCCACAGACTGGTCCCTGTCCCACCCTCTACCATTCTCTTCCTTGATGTTTAAAAAGTGGGGGCTGGTCTGGAGAAAGATGGAAAGATAGGACCATTTGAAGATGGTTTGAGCTCAAGTAGAAATCCCTGCCTCCCCATCCCTAAATCATGTAACTATGTTTGGGGGTTCTAGGTGTAAAGAATCTCTGTATTGGATCCATATTTGACAGAAGTATCATTATTATGTTTTTGTTTTTGTTTTGTTGTTGTTGTTATTATTATTTTCCTTTCAGGTGGGGAACAAAATGGACACTAGGTAAAATCTGATTTGGTGTTCTTTGGATTATAAACTCTCCCAGAGCAGGGACTATGTTACCTTTTATCTATCTGGCAATATCTAGCTGAACTGGGCACAGAGCTGATGCTTTATTTATGCATGTGGATTGACAAGTGTGTGGGCAAGCAAATGTGGGTACAACTGCAGGTGCATTTGGCCTTCTGCTAAGAACTGGCTTCACAGGCACCCCCTGGAGGGAAAAGAAGCCCTGTTGAGAAATTGCTAGATCAAAATGTGGGTTGTTTTTCTTTACGCTTCATATCCCTCTATTCACACAGGAGTTCTTAATATTAATCCATGAATTTGTGTTTGTATATTTGATATAAAATATATCCAATAGATATAATATATAAAATGTATATTTAACATATAATATAAATGTATTTTTGATATATGACATAGAAAATATGGTATATAAAGTATGTTTAACACAACATATATATCATGCTAAACAGGTATTTTAAACACAATTTCAATCCATATTTAATATTGTGATAACTGTATTTTCATATAACTGACTTTCTTGTAAGCTTATTTTTTTATTTTATGCATTTAGAAACATTATTTTGAGGAGCCCACAGGCTTCACATGTCCCCCAAGGGGTCCATGATCCACAAAAGGTTAAGACTTGTGCTCTAAGGATATTGCCAAGAGAATAATCATCGATAAAAGCACACTTCCAACGATTTCCCCTTTGCCTTCACCCCCTACTAATACACACCCAGTGTGCAACATGAGGAAGGAATCTGGTTCATTTTCCCTGCATGTTCCCTTTGGCAAGGCAGAGTCCCCCTTGGTCCAAGGCTGGTTTACCAACCTGCGTAACTTTATGGGAATTCTCCCACAGCCGCCTAAGATGAAGAGCCTGATGTTAGCAGGGAATTCACTGTGTCAAGGGAGAGAAATCTGTCCCTGATTGCTGCATGTAAAACATGCGAAACCCAACACACATCAGCCCTTAAATCACTTCTATTTTCCTTTTTTATGGCGCCATTGCAAATTAGCTATTTTTTGCATTTGTAATTAGAGGGTAGAACAGATGGGGAGGCCAGAGTTCAGGGTGATAAATTTGTAAAACCAACCCAGGCTGCTGCCACCGGGTGACTGCTCACTACAGTCGGGATCTGTAATTCATTCAAAATGTACCAGGAGAAAACCAAGGGCTGCAAAAACTGCTCCTTGGGCACAAGCGCCTTCTTTGCCAAAGTCACAGGAGAACTGTGCCTGTAATTATTATAATCATAGCTAACTAACACTCTCAGCTGGTAAAGTTCTTTGCCTACATTGTCTCATTTAAACCCCAATAACCCTGTATGTATAACTAGACAGGTACTGTTTGTTTTGTTTTTGTTTTTTAATCTCCATTTTTAAAGGGAGAAAACCAAAGTGAAGAAAGTAAATGACTTAGCAAAGGCATCAGGGTAGAAAATGTCAGAAGCCAGATTTCAAAGCAAGTATTTCTTAGATAAGGCAGCAAAGTAGCACAGTGGATAAGCATCTAGCCTGGAGTCAGAAGGACCTGAGCTGAAATCTGCCCTCAAACACTTACTAGCTGTGTGATCCTGTACAAGTCACTTAACTTTGTTTGCCTCAGTTTCCTCATCTGTAAAGTATGAAAGAAAGAATTGTTGCCAAGAAAACTCCAAAACAGACCATGAATTGTCCAACAAATTCCTTAGGTAACTCAGTGACTAGAGTATTGGACTTGGAGTGAAAAAAAACTTACTATTTATGTGACCCCCTCTAGGCCTCAGTTTCCCCATCTGTAATATGAAAATAGGGAAAAAAGAAAAAAAAATCACCTACCTTCCAGGGTTGTTGTGTGGCTCCAACAAGATGGTGTATATGAAGAGCCTTATCCATTGATTTTCTCTATTTGATTTTAAATACAATAGGCCATCTATACTCTGAAGGTAAATCTTGTACTTGGCACAATTATCCTTTTTCTTGGGGTTCTATGCAATGATGATGACAAAGGAAAAGAAATGAAGTTAACAAATATTTACTAAGCACCCACTATGTCCCAGAACTATGCTAAGTATTTTGAAAATATTAACCAATTTGATCCTTATAACAATCATGGGAGGTGGGTGCTGTGTTCAAATCCAGTTTCAGATACAAGTCACTTAATTAATCTTGTTAACTTTAATCCAACAGAGAAAATAAATGACAATGTACTCCAATATCTTTGCCAAGTAAACTTTCTAGATAATAATGGTGTTCTGGGGTCCACAGGGTCACTGAGTCAGTCTCAATTGAACAGCAACAATTAATACAAAACTTTTTGCAAACTCACTCACTTTTCTCCTGTTTTTTTTTTTCCAAGCTACAAAGCATTTATATGAGTGCAAGCTTTATACCATATCATCATTTGCTGATAGCATACTAGAATTTAGCATAGAAGAAATAATCAGCACCTGTAAAGAAAAAAAAAAAATCTAGTTGCCAAAAAGTTATTTACCTCCCAAGCTTCCCAATCAGTGAGGTACTCAGAAGTCAGATGTTTATCCAAACTTTCACTGAACTCTTAGCCTCTCTGTAAGCAGCTCCACTGGTCTGGAAACCTGGCAATAACAAGCTGTTCCATGAACTCCCCATTTGCTGGCTCCAGCTGGATCAAAAGTGTAGTAAGGAGAAGCCCCATTCTTTCCCAGGGAATCTCAGCCACTTTGTGTCCAGATCCAGCTGGAACCAAGAAATTGAGAGGCCCAAGAAACTAAGAAGTAAATTATCCAAAAAGCCTTGGACTCTTCCCTACCCTCCAATTACCAGGAAAGGTTTACATTTTAGGTATTGGATGACAATTTGGGTCCAGTTAACACATCTCTCCCACAACAAATCACACTATCAAGTTCTCCAGTGATCCCAGCAAGTGAAACTCTGGGGTGGCAAGGCCATTGCTGATCATTTGCTGAAATTTAAAACCTGACCGAGGAAACTGAAAGTTGGTGCTGGAATTGGGAAACTGTCTGCTACTCACTTAGGGTCCAGTATCTGGTGCCATTGTGGATGATGTGAAGAAGACTTGGTTTTTGTTTGGTGTTTTTTAAAGCACAATTACTCTTCTCTCCTTTCAGGCACTAGTTACTGCTGACAGCCAACAGCTGAAAGGGGGCATTTTTAACTTGTAAAGATCAGCAGGTGGCTGTCTGCTGAAGTCAGATTGGGATTGGGTTCCAGATGAGCTAAATATTTTAGGCTGTCTTTGCCAACTCAACTCTAGTGCCACCGCCACTTAGAGAAGACTTTAAAAATACAGTTATAATACCAGAGAGCTAGCCCTAGAAGGGACCTCAGAAGCTATCTATAAAATTGAACCTTTGCATTTTACAGAAGGAAAAACTGAGACTTGGAAAGATTAAGATATTTATTTGCTCAAAGGTCTCAATGTAATAAACATCTTATTCAAATGTCGAATATTCCCCTCATACCTAACCATCACCTGTACCAGTGTAGATAGCCCACAGTACCTAAAGTCTGATTGCTTCTTCTCAGTCTCATTTACTTACCACTAAATGATGTGTCCTTAGGCCCTATCTTGGGCTTTCTCTTCTCCCTCTATACTATTTTGCTTGGTGATCTCATCAACAAGATGGATCTCAGATCTATTTATCCAATCCTAACATCTCTCTTGATTCCAGTTTTGCAACTTCAACTGCTTCTTGGATATCTTAAACTACATATCCCATAAACATCTTCAACTTAATATATTCAATTGAATTTATTATCTTCCCACGTCCCAAACCTCTTCCTACCTTCCATAATACACTTCCTCCCAGTCTCCCAGGCTTGCTATGTATATGTTATCCTTAACTTCTTTCAGGAGCTTACCTTTCATAACCAAACCTTTCATAAGCAACCTACTGCCAAATCCTACCAATTCTAGGTCTAAAAAATCACCCATGTAACACCCTTCTCTCCCTTTGACTTTGTCATCACTTTGGTGCAAGCCTTTAACCCCTCATTACTGAATGAATGCAGTATCTTTGTTTGGCTTCCCTGCCTCAGTCTCTCCCCACTTCAGTCCATCTTCCACTCAGCTTTTCAACTGATCATATTAAAGTGTAGATCTGACCATGTTGCCCCTCTTCTCAATAAACTACAGTTGTTCCCTATTACCTTCAATCAAATATAAAATCTTTTGTTTGGCTTGTAAAACCCTTTGTAAGCTACTTATGTTACACTTTCTAGTCTTGTTACACTTTCTTCCTCTCCATGTACTCTACACAAGACACTTTACCTGCTCTTTTCATTTTCACTTACTAGCCTCCATGCCTGAAATTCTCCACCATTTGGTTTCTCTGCCTTCCTTCAAGACTCAGCTAAAGCTCTGCATTCTGCAGAAAGCCTTGCCTATTCTCCCTCAATCCAGTGGCTTCCCTCTGAGATCACTTTCCATCTACTCAATATGTCTCACAAATGTATGAAGACATACTCTATTATCTAGTTGGGCTTCCTTGCTGTTCCTTCCACAGGACATTCCTCCTTCTGATTTTACATTTTCACTGACTGTCCCTTGAGCCTGGAATTTTCTCCCTCCTTTGCATCCTAGTTTTTTCTGTTTTTAGGTTTTAGCTAAATTTCAACCTTCTATAAGCAAGCTTTCCCTCTCTCCATCAATCCCAATACCTTTCCTGTAAGACTATCACACACACACACACACACACACACACACACACACACACACACACATACACACACACACATACACATGGGTATATTGTTTCCACTTGTCTTTATTAGATTATGGACTCATAGAGGGCAGGCACTGTTTCTGCCTTTCTTTGCATTTGCAGGACTTGGCACAGTGCCTGGAACATAGAAGTTTCCCTCAATTCCCTCAGAAGGAAGTTTTAAAAATGCGTGTTTACTGTGGTTACTGACATGAGGAGAAGGTATAGATGAACTGCATTATGGACCAGAGGAGAATATACTCATCACTGAGAACCCGGGATACATCAGAGTAACCAGGGTAACAGAAATAAATTAGGCTGCTTCCAGACTTCTTATTCCTTCTTCCAACAGTGATTCCATGACTTGCTAGGATCTGATACTCTCTGCCTATCAAGATTTTTAAGTCACTTGCTTCTCATCTACATAGGAATAGATTGCTGATAGTAGTGGAAGGATACCAGATTTTTCTGTGGCCAACCTCAGAACTTCCTCTTCCTCCTTCTTGGCCCTCTATCCTTTTCAGATCTTACATTAGATATAACAAGAAGAAAGAGAAAAAATACTCAGCAAGATGACACTTAAAGCAGATGCTTATAATCTTCTGAGGTTGGCTTTTGTGCTTTAAGATACAAATTATGAGTTTCTTAAAGGCGAAAATTACTCCATTTTATCTTTGGATCTCAGTACCAAGCACAGTGCCTTGCACATATTTGGTGCTCAATAATTGTTTGCTGAGTGAGTTGGGCATCCACATCAACATGTACCTAAGTTGAGTATATTACATCAAAACAGAAGCACATGACTGAAATGAACACTGAAGCTGATGCTATGTTTTGGAATACTATGGCTTCCTGGGAAAAATCAGGAATGTGATAGTTTTAAAGATATATGGTACTGTGGGAAGAAGTTATATAGTCAAGTCTCATCTCTAATATTTACTACCTGTGATTTTCAGTAATCACTTAGATTTCCTTGGATTCAGTTTTCTCATTTGTAAAATCATGAGATTTGACTAGACAGATCATCAGATCCAGTGGAAGCAGAACTCAGTATTGTTCTAAAAATTAATGAAAGGATTCATGTATTGAGCCTGACTCCTTCCACATTCCTTGGGCCTCTGCTTCTTCATGAGCTGTTTCATGTGAATAAAAGTTCATGGCCAGGAACCAGAAGCAACCACCATGTTTTTAAAGTTTCCCTTTCTGAGTTACAGATTTGTAACTCCAGCCTGACAGAATATATGAACAAAGTGGTCAGACTGAGAATTGACTTTAGAATCAGCATAACATAGTACATTATTGGTTTCTAGTCTCATATCTCAAAATCTAAAAAGGCTTTGGGCCCCAAAGACCAACCTGGCTAAATTGGGAGAAATTTATCACCAGAAGGTTAACCACCAAATGGTGGATTTTTTGACCACTAAAACTCACAAAAAGGCATTGAGGGGCACAGAGTGGTATTGAGGGAAAAAATGAAAATATGAGATATTTGTATACTAATCAACAACAATGAAATTATAGCTTTTTTAAGGGCACCAGAGTAACAGAAAATTAAGGGAGAAAAAATATGGTATAGTAGCATAGAATTATGAAATTTACAAAGCTCATCTTCAGTTTAATTCTAAACTTTTAACTTTTAATTTAACATTTAACTTTTAATTCTAATCCTGATTCCTATCCTCTATAAAAAGTTATTTTTTCAACCCTGACCTATTTTTTGTGCTTGGCCAGTGAGCCAAACGCATTTCATTTGCCATGATAAAAGTTGATTCCTTCACCTCTTAACAATTCAGTTGTATTCTAAGTATAATTGTATGTATGGCCATGGTGGTTCTGGGATAATAATTCTGTGAATATTCCCTTCTGAACTTTCACTTCTATTATCCAAGATCAACTGACTTTTTGTGACTGAAGACATGGTCCTCTTGCACTCCCCTTGAATAACCCACCAAGATTCCAGGTTCCATAAGCTCTCAGACTAGTTGTAGTACTGTAATGTGGAGATCCCTCACCCTTGTAATTATTACATTTTACTGTTTCAAATTTCTTAGCTCTACCCACTTGCCTATATACTCATGTAAATGATCAAGTTCTCAAAGTCAGGAAATATTTACTACTTATTTAAATAGAGGGAAGGCTGAATAGAAGATAATAATGTTTAGACACAGGTACCTGACCTTCTTGAGCTAGTCGTCCAGTGGGGGAGAAAACAAGAATAACAACCTTTGTTCACATCTCTAAAATAATTTAAAGTTTACAAAGAACTTTCCTTCCAACTTTGTGGGGTCAGTAATGGCCATATGGCCCTCATTTTAGGGATGAGTAATCAAAGAGGCTAAGCGACCTGCCCATAATTATATAGCTTGTTTTGAAGCTGGGACCTAAATTCAGATCTTCTAACTTTCCAAGTCAGCATTCTCTCCACAGAGCCTCACAAATTCCATAGTCCTCAGTGGCAATATAGTTGTAGTTTTCTAGAATTCAGGTTCACAGTGAGCCAGGGGTAAATGGGGGGGAGGGAATGCTTTGTACAGACAGTTCTAATAAGACCCAGAAATACAGAAAGAGAGTGAGGAGTCAATTTCAAGAGACATATCAGACATCTAAATTCCTCCACTTTGGTCTAGTCTTCCAGGATCCCACCAAGAACTTTTTAGGATTCTATGTCCTTCTCTTCACACCCCAGAAATGAGGGACCAATATTATCCAAATTCTCCATTCTAGCAATACACATACACATGATCCTTTTTGGGTGGAAGAAATCCACTTAAAATTTGCTGTCTTAAGTTCACATACCCAGAGAATTCTAAGAGAATTTAAATATCTTGTGCCCCATAATAGTGATGGTAATCTAATGCTAACCTGTATGACTTTGGGCATAAACAGCTTCACCTTTGGTCTCATTTTCCTCATCTCTGAAATGAGATTTGACTCTATTTTTCCAGCTCTAAATCTGTGATCTCACAGGATTTTCCCAGTTTTTGATATAAGAAAAGACACTTGTAACACATATTTTTTGTTTTGATAAATGTAGTCACTGCACCCATTTGCCAGCTTCCACGTTTTGATTTTGGCTTCAAGACTCCACAATGGCCGGCTTTCTAAAGTATTGTAAAATTTCAGGGATTCTGGATGCCCCCTGGTGGGCATAATCATAACTCCCAGTGACAAGTACAGTAACCTATGGTGGCAAAAACACTACTTTTGGAATGAAATCTGTTGAGATCCAGAGTCAATCTTGACACTTGCTACCTGTATGATCTTTGGGAAGCTACTTACCCTATCAAGGGTTTAGTTTCTTCATTCTGATTGGAAGACTTCCAAAGATCCTTTTAGCTCAAAATCTACAATCTATGATATTGACCTTGAACCCCATTTTCTGGACTAGACAATAGGATCACAGATTTATCCTGGAGAGAAATCCTGGAAGTCATTTTGTTCCCCCCCAGTCATGCATTGAACAGGAATATCAGAAGAGGGGAAATAGTGTTCATTAGTGGTTTCCTAAGATGCATGTCATAACCTATGAGTTCTATTATCATTTCCGAGCTTCTGTGAGGACATTTTAGCAAGGAAGGAAGCAGGTGAGCTACTCAAATAAAATATCAAACAAAGAGGTAAGGGACTTCACAGCAATGTGGCAAATCCCCCAAAATGGACAGTTTCTTGAGAAAGGCAAAGTGTTTCATGAAAGAATCATGGGTGGAGAAGAGGAGGAAAAGCTAACATCAGAGCGATGGATGTTAGAGTGGTAAAAGGAATGAGCTAGGGCAATGGATGCTGACTTAGTAGTGTTCATGAAGCTGTGAATCAATAAAATTAATCTTGAATGAACATTTAGTAAAGTCTTTTCTTATTTACTTCCTTTCCTATCCACTCCACAATGGGAATTTCACCACTTATGGAACACTTTGTTTTGAAATCTTTTGAGAACTTCTATTCACTTTATCATTTTTTAAATTTCAAGTTTAATTCCCTATGAACATTGTAAGCTCCTTGAGGACAGGTATCCAAGCTCAGTTTTATCACTCTAAGAAAGAAGAAGGGGCGAATGATATACCCAGCATGCTGTGAACTCCTTAGGGCAATTCCTTTAAGCAGGCAAGTAATCATACCTCTAATTACCTTTTACTTAGGCAATTGCATGGAACTTTTCTTATTTCTTCTCTTTCAAAGCCTCCAAAATTATATTCCAAAAGTTAATATTTAAACATTCTATTCCCTTGCTCTGTAAACTTCAGTGGCTCCTTATCATCTCCAGAATTAAATGTAAGCTTCCCTTTTGTATATTTAAAGTTCTTCAAAATTTACCTGCTGTTTCCTAAAAAGTCTTTCCTTTCTTGCTTTCTTCAACCTAAATTTTTCAGTGTTCTTCATACAAGACATTTCCATTTTCTGTGATCATGTGCTGGTTATCTACTTGTGCCCGGGAAATACTCCCTCCTTAAAATCTCTAGGTTTCTTTAAAAGTCAGTTTGAATATCACCTTGTACATTGGATGCATTTTCTGATTCCTCAAGTTGCTAGAGCCTCTTTCATAAAAATTACCTTGTATTATGTATATTCCTACAGAATGTAAATCCCTAAAATGTAGATTATTCATTTTTTTTTCTCTAGCACCTATCACAGTCCCTGGAACATAGTAGGTACTTAGTAAAATCTTGTTAATGGGAATGGATAGAGAGATGGAAAGATGGGTGGATGGATGGATGGATGGATGGATGCAGATGTACCTCCTTATCTGTTTCTTGTCCTTATTTTGGTTTTGAACTCCCAACTTGAGGCTTACTTTGCCTTTGCTTTTCTTCATGCTTTGTATTTATTTAAGAAGTTGGCAATAGCAGCCAATGTCCACTGGTAAACATAAATTACCCACTGCTTAAGTTTCCTGAGCCTTTACAGAGATATAAGATTATTACTGAAAGCTGCCTCCTTTGGGCCAGCTGGGTGATTCAGTAGATAGAGCATTAGTCTCAGAGTCAGGAAGAGTAGACTTCAAATCTGATCTTAGACTCTTACTAGCTGTGTGACCTTGGGAAGGTCACTTAGCCCTGTTTACCTCAGTTTCCTCATCTATAAAATGAAGTAGTAAAGGAAATGGTAAATTACTCTAGTAACTTTGCCAGGAAAACCCCAAATAGGGTCAAGAGGAAGCAGACACAACAGCAAAACAATAATCCCTCTTTTTCCTAAATAATATGGAGAAAAGAGAGCAGAAAGAAGCCTCATAGGAAGATACTCTTAACAGATGGCTAATAAAGAGAGGAGATATAGTACAAAGCTGCCCCACGTGGCTGCTGTTGTTTCTGTAACAAAGTTTCAGGAATCATTAATGATTCTGAAAACAACTGGTGATATCATACTCCTCTGTTTCTTTTATCACTCTTGAAGAGAACATGTTGTTTGATCTTCCAGTTCTGTCCAACTCTTCATGACCCCATGGACTGTAGCATGGCAGGCTCTTCTTTCCTCCTCTATCTCTCTAAGTCTGTCCAAGTTCATGTTCTTACTTGACATTTTCTATCCATCTCATCCTCTGTGGTCCCCTTTTTCTTTTGTCTTCAATCTTTCCCAGCATGAGGGTCTTTTGCAATGATTCCCGATTTCTCATTGTGTGGCCAAAGTTTTTAAAGCTCCACTAAACAGTCTGAACTAATTTCTTGAAGTACTGACTGATTTGATTTCTTTACTGTCCAGCATCATAATTGGAAAGTATTGATTCTCTGGCGCTCAGCTTTCATTCTAGTCCAATTCTCACAGCCATACATTGCTACTAGAAAAACTACAGCTTTGACTACACAGACCTTTGTTGGCAAGGTGATGTCTCTGCTTTTTAGTATGCTGTCCTGATTTGCCATGGATTCCTTTCCAAAGAGCAAGCATCTTGTAATTCATGATTGCAGTTGCCATCTGTAGTTCTCTCTTGGCCCAAGAATATAAAATCGGACACTGCTTCCATGTCTTCCTCTTGTATTTGCCAGGGAGTGATAAAGTCTAGCTGCCAAAAATCTTTTTTTTTTTTAATGTTAAACTTCAAGCCACCTTTTATACATTTCTCTTTTACCTTCATCAAGAGGAGTGTCAATTCCTCCTCCCTTTCTACCATCAAAATTGTATCATTTGCATATCTGAGATTATTGATATTTCTCCCAGCAACCTTAATTTTGGCTTTTGATTTATCCAGCTTGGCATTTCACATGATGTATTCTGCATATAATTTAAATAAGCAAGGTGCCAAAATACAGCCTTGTTGTACTCCTTTTCCAATCTTAAACTAATCACTTGTTCCATGTTCAGTTCTAACTGTTGCTTCTTGGCCCACACAGGTTCCTCAGGACAAGTAAGATGATTTGTATTCCCATCTCTTTGAGGATTTTATTGTGTCACATTTTATTGTGTCAAAAACTTTATTATAATCAATGAAGCAGAAGTGGATATTTTTTCTGGAACTCCCTTGCTTTCTCCATAATCTAGCTTTCTCCATAATCTAGCAAATGTTGATGATTTGGTGTCTAGTTTCTCTACCTCTTTGAAAACTAGCCTATTCTTCTGGTAATT
This sequence comes from Sminthopsis crassicaudata, assembly GCF_048593235.1. Taxonomy (NCBI): domain Eukaryota; kingdom Metazoa; phylum Chordata; class Mammalia; order Dasyuromorphia; family Dasyuridae; genus Sminthopsis; species Sminthopsis crassicaudata. Next base: position 59,660,292 of record NC_133621.1, read on the forward strand.
TTCATTTCAGATATTGCTGAAGTCTAGATAGAAGATTCTTAAACAAAACCTTACTGGTACATGAAATGAATGCAATTTTTGATCATTTGAACATTCCTTGATAATGTTCCTTTTTAGGATTAGGACATAAACTGACATTTTCCAATTCAGTGGCTATTGTTGATTTTTCCAAATTTGCAGGCAACACTTTAAGGTATCATTATTTTAAATAGTTTCATTGGAATTCTGTTCCTCTGCTAGCTTTATTGTTAGCAATGCTTCCTAAGGTCCACTTGACTTCATTCTCTAGGATGTCTGGCTATAGATCAGTAAGCACACCATCATGGTTATCAGTGATATTAATTAAGATCTTTCTTATATAGGTTTTGCATATTCTTGCCATCTCTTCTTAATCTCTTCTGCTTTTGTTAAGTCCCTACCATTTTTGTCTTTTATTATGCCTATGAAGAGGAGGACATATGTGGTCAAAGTTTTTAAGTTTCCAATAAACAGTCTAATTAATTTCTTTAAGTATTGGCTGATTTGATTTCTTTGCTGTCCAAGGAACTCTCAAAAGTCTTCTCCAACACTATAATTTGAAAGTATTGATTCTCTGGCGCTCAGTTTTCATAGTCCAATTCTCACAGCCATACATTGTACTGGAAAAATTACAGCTTTGACTATATAGATATTTGTTGGCAAGGTGATATCTCCCACATCTGCATTCTTTAGGAGTCTGTTTTCTGTTTATTTTCTGTTTTGCCACAGGATCTAAAAGAAACAAATTTCTCTAAGACAATGTAGTTATTCATTAAAGTGCTGGTTTGTGAGTGTCAGTGGGCTGAGGATGGGGGTAATGATAAATACAGCCTAAAGAAAGGCCATGGTCAGTGAGTTACATGAAGCAAAATGGCAATATATTTTATTACCACTGAAAGATAGATAGATAGGTATATATATATATATATATATATATATATATATATATATATATTTTTTTTTTTTTTTTTTTCTGAGGCAATTGGGGCTAAGTAACTTGCCCAGGGTCACACAGCCAGGAAGTGTTAAGTGTCTGGGGCCAGACTTTAACTCAGTTCTTCTTGACTTCAGGGCTAGTGCTCTATCTACTACACTAACTAGTTGCCCATGGAAGATACTTTCTAAAATAAAGCCATAGTCTCAGTAAAACAAAAGAAATTTTGATATCTATTTTTATAACTTCTCAGAATCAGAAAGAACATGTGAAACTGGACCTAAGCATATATGAATATATGCTTATATGAGCTAAGCAGCTTGGTTGGAATTATGGAACTAAATTAAATCTGGTGTGGAATATGTAAACAGCAGTGCCTCAATCTCTTTTTCCATTCTCATTGTCCCTTTCTATAGCATTTTTAAAAAGACAACTCATTGAGGGAGGAAGAGCCAAGGGTATTAACTAGAGGGAAAGTCACAGGAGGACGTTTGGAAGAAGGCCCACATGAGGGTACCACCCTGAAAGAGGAAGTAATTAGATCTGCTCACCAATCTTCCACTTTCTCTTCCTCATATTAGAAGCATAGTGCTCTCATTAATATAAATATTTTTCATGTTATTCTTCTCTGACAATATAAGCTGCTCAGGATGAAACCCCTAATTCTTTGTACCCTGACTTTTATATGAAGAAACCTGTACCAAGTTTTTCACCTGGTTCAAGCCTTAGTCCCCTAAACCAAATAAGTCTCCAGGATGTTTCCAGAATTTAAGGAAAAACTAGCCTAGTTGATGTGGAGTAAGGCTTTAAGAAAAATTAATCCAATCTTAGGAAATACTGGTCCTACCACATCTTTCCCCTTCCTAGATCCAAGATTCATTAAGCAATCTCCTCTATTTTGTGGTATTCCTCATTCAGGATAGCTGGGCATAGTGCCAAGCTTGGCAGCTACTCTTACTGAGATGAATCCCAATAAAATTCAAGGTCCCTCTGCCATTTCAAGATGAGTGAGTGAAACAGCATATTCTTACTTGCCTTCTTACTCTCTAGTTTCAACTCCCCGGTCTCTCAAATTATACATCTTTCCAACTGGCATTCTCTACAACCATGTGTGGGTAGCCCAGCAGTGAAGAAAAATGACTTTAACTTGTGACTTTTTAAGTGAGCTTGTCACAGATGAGAACTCTACAAAACATCATAATGTAATTGTAAAGGCTTGGCTATGCCAAATTGATGTCTTAATGTATCAATAACTCATGCTATCCTGCAAAAATGACATTTTAACAGATGTTAGTACATACATGGGATAAATAGAGCAGCTTCATTAATGTCTGCTGTACTTGTTCTCAGAGAGATACAAGACTTTAATGTTGACACAGATTTTTTTAAGGAAGTCATACTATTAATCCTCCATCCTTCAGTGGGGATACTATTACCACTTAGAAAATATTAAGATATGGCTCTTATCAACAGTGTGGTGATTCAAGACAAATCCAATAGACTTAGGATGGAAAATTCCATCTGCATCCAGAGAGAGACCCATAGAAAAATGTGGATCAAAGCATAATATTTCCACGTTTTTGTTTGCTTGCTTTTTTCTAGTGATTTTTTCCCTTTTGGTCTGATTTTTTCTTGTATGACAAAACAAATGTGGAAATATGTTTAAAAGAATTGTACATGTTTAATTTAGATTGCTTGTTGTTTTGGGGAAGGGGAGATAAAAGAGGGAGAGAGAAAAATTTGGAACACAAAGTCTTACAAAAATAAATGTTGAAAACTGTACATGTATTGGAAAAAATAAAATATTATTGAGGAGGGGAAGTAGAACATAGAGAGAGCAGACACATTTCCCCCTTTCTTTGCAACCTCAGAGCTTGGCAAAGTGCTTAGAACAATCATTTTAATAAATGCTTATTAACTTTACTTTAAAAAATATTAAGGTAACATTGATTGAGGCCTAGACATGCTTAACAAATAACAACATAAAATGCACAACTATAGACTATAATATTTTTTATTTTATTTATTTACTATGGCTTTGACAATAGTTATAAGAAAACTATTAGAGTATTCCATGTTCAGTATTTCCCACAAGAGAATGAATGTTTCTACAATATTCATTAAAGAACCTATTACATGTGAAAGAGAGGCTTATACAGGGAGCCAAATGCCACCAAAGCCAACAATTAGATCACCAAAATAAGAAGGTCATAGGATAATAGATGAAAAGATCTTGGATATCATCTAGTCCAGAAGTTCTTAAGTCTGTGAGCTTGTTTGTTTTTCTTTTTATTCAGCTTTTTATTTTTAAAACATGTACATGAATAATTTTCAGCATTTACTCTTGCAGAATCTTGTGTTCCAAATTTTTTCCCTCCCTTCTTCCCATGGCAAGTAATCTAATATATGTTAAACATGTGCAATTTTTCTATACATATTTCAATAAGTATCATGCTGTACAAGAAAAATCAGATCAAAAAGAAAAAAATGAGAAAGAAAATAAAATGCAAGAAAATAACAACAAAAAAAGTAAAGATACTATATTGTGATCTACACTCAGTTCCCACGCTCCTCTCTCTGGTTACAGATGACTCTTCATCACAAGACCGTTGGAACTGACCTGAATCATCTCATTGTTGAAGAGAGCCACATTCATCAGAATTGATCATGGTATAATTTTGTCATTGCTGTGTATAATGATCACCTGGTTCTGCTTATTTCACTCAGCATCAGTTCATGTAAGTCTCTCCAGGCCCTTTGAAGTCAAACTGCTAATCATTTCTTATAGAAAATATTCCATAATATTTATATACCAAGACTTAATTAGCCATTCTCCAACTGATTGAGTTTCCAGTTTTTAGCCATTACAAAAATGGCTGCCACAAACATTTTTGTACATGTGGTCCCTTTCCCTCATGATCTCTTTGGGATACAAGCCCAGGAGAAACACTGCTGGATCAGAGGATATACAGTTTGATAGTCCTTTGGGCACAGTTCCAAATTGCTCTTTAGAATGATTGAATCAGTTCACAACTCCTCCAACAATTTATTAGTGTTCCAGTTTTCCCACATCTCCTCCTATATTTGTCATTATCTTTTCCTGTCATTTTAGCTAATCTGAGAGGTGTGTAGTGGTACCTCAGAGTTGTCTTAATTTGCATTTCTCTGATCAATAGTAATTTAGAGCACCTTTTTATATGACTAGACATGGTTTTAAATTCTTCATCTGAAAATTGTCTATTCATATCCTTTGACCAATCATCAGTTGGAGAATGGCTTGAATCCGTATAAATTTGAGTCAGTTCTCTATATATTTTAGAAATGAGCCTCTATCAGAGCCCTTGAATGTAAAAATGTTTTCCCAGTTTATTGCTTCCCACCTAATCTCGTCTGCATTGGTTTTGTTTATACAAAACTTTTTAACTTAATATAATCAAAATTATTCATTTTGTATTCAATAGAGTATTCCGGTTCTTCTTTGGCCACAAATTTCTTCTTTCTCCATAACTCTAATAGATCTATAGATCATAAATTCTAATTTGCTTATAGTATCACTTTTTATATCTAAATCATGAACCCATTTTGACCTTATCTTGGTATTAAGTGTGGGTCAATACCTAGTTTCTGCTATTCTAATTTCCAATTTTCTCATCAGTGTTTATCAAATAGTGAGTTCTTATCCCAGAAGCTGGGATCTTTGGATTTGTCAAACACAATATTACTATAGTCATTGACTATTTTGTTCTGTGAACCTAACCTATTCCACTGATTAACTACTTTATTTCTTGGGCAGTACCAAATGGTTTTGATGACTGCTGCTTTAAGTCTGGTACAGCGAGGCTACCTTCCTTTGCATTTTTTTTTCATTCATTCCCTTAAATTACTTGACCTTTTGTTCTTCCAGATGAACTTTGCAATTTGATTGGCATGGTACTGAATAAGTAGATTAATTTAGGTAGTATTCTCATTTATCATTCTCAGCCTATCTATGAGCGCTTGATATTTTTCCAGTTGATTAGGTCTGACTTTATTTGTGTGGAAAGTATTTTGTAATTGTGTTCATATAGTTCCCAACTTTCCCTTGGCAGGTAGACTCCCAAATATTTTATATTAACTACAATTATTTTAAATGGAATTTCTCTTTCTATCTCTTGCTGCTGGACTTTGCTGATAATATATAAAAATGCTAATGATTTATGTGGATTTATTTTATATCCTGCAACTTTGCTAAAGTTTGTTTTTTAGTTGATTCTCTAGGATTCTCTAAGTATACCATCTCATCATCTGCAAAGAGTAATAATTTGGTTTCCTCATTACCTACTAGAATCCCTTCAATCTCTTGTTCTTATTGCCAAAGCTAACATTTCTAATACAATATTAAGTAGTAATGTTGATAGTGGGCAACCTTATTTCACCCCGATCTTATTGGGAATAATTCTAGTTTATCCCTACTACATTAGAAGCTTGCTAATGGTTTTAAATAGATGCTACTGATCATTTTAAGGAAAAATACATTTATTCCTATACTCTCTAGTGTTTTTAATTGGAATGGGTGTCAGATTTTATTTATTTTCTGTTTTTTCTGCATCTATTGAGATAATCACATGATTTTGGAAGTTTGGTTATTGATATAGTCAATTATGCTAATAGTTTTCCTAGTATGAAACCAGCTCTGTATTCCTGATATAAATCCTACTTGCTCATGGTATATTATATTAGAAATAACTTGCTGCAATCTCCTTGCTAATATTTTATTTAAGATTTTGGCATCAATATTCATTAGAGAAATTGGTCTATAATTTTTTTTATCTGTTTTGACCCAACCTCGTTTAGGTATCAGCACCATATCGGTGTCATAAAAGGAATCTCGTAAACTTCTTCTTTCCCTACTTTTCAAAATAGTTTACATAGTACTGGAATTAATTGTTCTTTTAGTGTTTGGTAGAAATCACATGTGAATCTATCTGGCCTTGGAGATTTTTATTCCTAGGAAGTTTATTAATAGCTTGTTCAATTAATTTTTTCTAAAATTGGACTGTTTATTTCCTACTCTGTTAATCTGGCAATCTATATTTTTGTAAGGTTTTTTTTCCTTTCCTTTTTATACTTCTTTTGAGTTCTATATTGGAAGATCAAATTTTCTGTTCAGCTCTGGTTTTTTCAACATAAATGTATGAAATTCACCTGTTTCATGGAATATCTATCTTTTTTCTTTGAAAGATAATGCTTAATTTTTCTGGGAAATTGATTCTAGACTGCAGGATATGGTATTTCAGGCCCTTCAATCCTTTAGAGTAGACACTGCTAGATTCTGGGTAATCCTGATTGTTACTCCTTGGTATTTGAATTGTATCTTTCTGACTACCTGCAATATTTTCTCCTTGATCTGATAATTTTGAAATTTAGCTATGATGTTCCTTGGGTTTTCATTTTGGGGCCTCTTTCAGGAGGTGATTTGTGAATTCTTTCAAAGGCTGTTTTACTCTCTGGTTCTAGGATATCATGGCAGTTTTCCTTGTTGATTTTCTGAAAAATGATTTCAAGTCTCTTTTTTTTCATCATGGTTTTCAAGAAGTCCAGTAATTTTTATATTGTCTCTCCTAGATCTATTTTCTAAGTCAATTGTTTTTCCAATAAAGTATTTTACATTTTCTTCTTTTTTTTGGGGGGGGGGGCGTTGTTTGACTGATTCTTGGAAGTCTCATTGAGTCATTCACTTCCATTTGTTCAATTCTAACTTTTAGTGAATTATTTTCTTCAGTTAGCTTTTTTATCTCCTTTTGCATTTGGCCAATTGAACTTTTAAATGAAATGTATTGTTCATTGGAATTTTTTTCCATTTCAAAAATTCTGTTTTTCAATGAATTGGTTTCTTTTTCAGATTTTTTGTAAGGAGTTATTTGGTTTTTTTTCCATTTCACCAAATCTATTTTGTAAGGAGTTATATGATTTTTTCCATTTCACTAAATCTATTTTTATATATATCTAAATACTTACCATGTTAAGTCTTTCTTTATCCCACCAACTGCTAGTTCTTTACCTGCTTAAGCTGCCTTATAGTTATTGTCTAAATTTATACACACATATCACTATGTGACTAAATTTACATATATATAATACAGGTATATGTTTTCTCACTTTACCTCCTTGAAAGCAGGGGCTATTTCATTTTTGCCTTAGTACCCAATACATTATTTGATATCTAATAGGTAACTTCATAAATGCTTTTTCATTGATCAATTGATAAACATTTTAGCATCCAAAAAAGAAGAAAAAATAGGAGTGATCTCAGTTTTCTTGGAAGAGATATTCTGTAGAGAAACAGTATTAATAAAGGATGGCTTTCTTTAAATTACCCACATTGGTCAAATTTGCTCTGTTGCTTTGGGATGCTTTAGACATCAGTGAAAATGTCTACCACATAATCAACATAAACTAATTATCCAGTGTTTAATTAAAGTAAGCCAATAGTTAATGAGCAGAATGTTGAAAAATCATTTTTAAAAATGAATTGTGATTTAGAATATACAAACTGTTATATGGACTATTAATCCAGTCAATATCTATGACTGTAATTAAATAATTACTATTTAAAAATGTGTTATTTAGTTGACCAAATAATGCCAGAGAAATGACCTGAATGTGGCCATTACCAAAACTGGTTATGTTACTAAAGCAATGGGAAGAATGGCAGTAAACATCTGGATATTTCAGCATATCAGTTCTCTGGCCACAATTATCTGAATATTCCAGACAAACATGATTTGGAACATTCCCTATCAAGATAATTGAATCAGTTGTCCATTTTAAAAATGGTATTGTCAGAAAATGTTAAAATAACTATTCTTGAAAGTGTAATTTCAGGATGTTGGGATTCTGTTGGACTGGTTGGGAGATAGTAGCTCTGCTGTTCTCAGTAGTTTTGCTAGAAAAAGAAATAGCTAAAACATAGCTTCCGTATTTCACCTGGAATTTTTTGGATTGTTCATTGTAAACACAATGGTGATAGGATCAGAGTCTGGCTATTATTTGATGGTAAAGGGAATCAGCCCAAGTAGCTTCTAAAGTAAAAACTTCCTCTATTCCTTCATTTGTTAATGTGATTTTCTGTTCAACATACTTGCTATGGGCTCTTGACCATAGTTCAGATTTGCAACTCATTGAATGACTGGATTCACATAGCAGTTAATGATTCAATATCATCTTGGAAGGAAGCTTAAGCAGGTAAAGAACTAGCAGTTGGTGGGATAAGGAAAGACTTAACATGGTAAGTATTTAGATATATATAAATTTACTAGTGATTTACACAGAAGTGATAGGAAATTATAAGTAACAAATGAGAAGGTAAATAAAAGAAGTTTATGAAATGAAATAAAGGAGGAGGGCTCAAGCCAAAGCCTTTAGTTTTTCCACAATTAGGGAACATGATATCAATGATAAGCTGGTGAAGCAGACAGAGGAAGTGGTATAACAGGTGGAAGGAGAACCAGGAAAGATTAATGGTATGGAAACCCAGAGAAGAGAAAGTATCTAGGAGATGACAGACAATATCAAACAGTCAAGAACAATGAGGACTGAGAAAAATTATCAGAATCAACAATTAATATCATCATTAACTTTGGAAACAACAGTTTCAGTTGATTCAGGTCAGAACTAGATTTTAAAAAACTAAAGAGTAAGCAAGAGGAGAAGAAGGGGCAATCAATGTTTATGGCTTTTTCTAGTGGGGTGGCCAAGGAATATAGGAAAAGGAAGGAGGAATGTAGGAAAATAGCTTTTTAAAAAGGAACTTAGCTTGAGGGGATAGTAGGGCCTAATGAAGATTTTTAAGGATGGGGAGACTTGGGCATGTTCAAAGGCAGCAGGGAAGAAACCACTAGATAGAGAGGGATTGAAGGTTAGAGAGAGGGGAAATAGCTGAGGGGATAATCTGTTAAAGAGGATGGAAATAGATATAATCAAGAGCACCTGAATAGGGGCCAACTTTTGTTAGAAGAGCTACTTCATGACCAGGGACTGGAAAAAAGCAAAAGGAGATGGAAGGAGATAGTATAAATGGATTTTGTGATTTAAAAAAAAAGAAACAAAGGGAAGGGAACTTCCTGAAAATGATTTTAATTTTCTTATAGTGTATGGGACAAAGTCTTCAGATGAGAGTGGAAGAAAGTAGAGGAAGATGGGAGGCTTGAGAATAAAAGAGGTTTATAACATCTTCCATAGAGAGTAGGATAGAGAATTAATGATGGAGGGATAAAAATATTGTCTTCTACAATGAGAGAAGATGAGCACAGGTGTGAAATTTCTTTCAAATTCATTTAGTGCCCCAAAAGTAGAAATTAAAGAAGCATATGGTGGTAGTAATCTATGGATGGCTTAGCAAGACAATTGATAATAAGACAGGGGAAAAGGGGATGTTAGTGCTTACTTCACAGAGTTGCATCAAATTAAATGGGATAATATATGTAAAACACTTTGCAAATCTTAAAAATGCTACATAAATTTTAGATTATTATTATTATTATTATTAGCCCTGGGGTCAAGACTGAGAAGGAAGGAAATAAAGTTGAAACAAAGGTCATGCCTGAGAAAGTTCAGAGAGGTACAAAGTTTAGAGTTCACAATGAGGAGGGAAAAAGTACATCTAAGAGGTAAAGCACAAGGAGAGATGGAACATGGATCTTTTATCATAGAAAAAGAATACTTTCAGATGATAGTGATATCTAGGTTTAACCAGCCCTATTCGTACTTAAGATGAAAAGAACTAGGCCATAGGATTTGAAGAGAACAAGGATTTGGGAATTTAAGGTGTTTGAAGAAACAACAACAAACATATTGAAGTCCTCTCATGTAACAACAGGAGTTGGGAAAGAGAAGACAACAAAATGTCAGATACTAAACTCCTTGAGAAAGAGAACCAATAGAAAACAGCTACCATTATGTGAATTGGGTGATAATTTTGGCATAAAGTGGATTTCAAAGAAATTGCTGTGTGATTTTGGAAGAGGGACTGAAACCATAACTCTAGAAGATAAAGCATGATTCCTGACAAGAAGAAGATGTTTGGTTTTACTTGAGTATTCTAATTTTTAATAGGGTTTTAGAGGGAAGTTGAGGAAGGAAATAAGGGGCTAATGATAATAAGGGCCCAAAAAAATCCAATTTTTTTAATGGTAAGTAGAGAACAAAAGAAAATTTAGAAAGAGACAAATAGGAAAGCTTTGGAATAAACATGCTGAAATTTTTATATCCTTTAAAAAATGTTATATCTAATAGATACAGTGGGAATTAATCATGGAGGAAGTAAAGAAATATTCTAGCTCCCTTCCAGGACTAATGTGGTATAAATGGAAGTAAGCAATAAATGTGAACATTCTCACAGACTTTGAATGCAGAAAATGGACTTACATCAGACTCTATTTTGATTAGTGCATATTAATCAAAGAAACACATAATTAATTTTCTTTTATTAATTCCAAATGATTTCAGTTTCAGTATTTACTTAGAAGCTTGACTCCATTGTGAGAAATGAAAAATTAAGCTTTGAGTAATTCTAAAAACAGAATGTATGGATGATGCCTTAATGCTAAGTATTCCTTTTAGCAGTGTTTTTGGAACCTAATTGGAAAAGCATCCAACTCTAACCAGCTCTTTCACATCAAAGCTCCTCATTCCCAAGGCTCTTCTTATAGTCAGTGCTCTACAATCAGCAGTGACCCCTTTATGAATCCATAAATACTAATAGACCCGCAAATGATTTATTGGATATGCTTATTCAATGTTTGTTCAGTGTAGGTCATTGATGTCCCTAGGATGAGACTTCTCTGTTGTCAGCCTTCAATGGCAATCTCCTAGAGGAAAAGGAGCATTTAACTTGTTTGGTACAGTGCCCAATTCAACTCAATTCAATTCAACAAGCATGTGTTAAATGTGTCAGACTTTGGGGTGGGAACAAAAATGAAAAAGGAACTTATATTCTATTGGAGAGGAACATGCACACAGATAGGTCAATAGAAAATATATGCAGAGTATAAATATCAAGGAAGTTAGCAAATGGAGGAAATCAAATATGCCTTCTGTTTGAAGTAGAATTTAACCTGTCTTAAAGGAAGGAGAAATTCTGAAAGTTAGAGCTAAGAATAGAGTACACTCCAAATTTGAGGGACAGCCTGTGGAATGATATGAAAGGAGATAGAATGTTTTTTTTTTTTCAGGACACCCACAGCAAAGTTCATTCATTTATTCAATAACCATTTAAATCCAACTATGTATAATACATAAAACTTTCTGTAGGGGCTGAGAAAAGAATGGTAAAAAGCCTCTGGTCTAATCTTCAATGAGCTCATGATCAAAGAGGAAATAGGAAATTATACCAATAAATATAGTACAGCTTTTAATAGATATATGTTAGATTTTAAATGCTAGTAATAATCATATGGAAATATTTGTCAATAATTTATTTTTGAATGTTTCATAACACTTATCAATTTCTAGTCATTCATTCAAATGCTGATTGAATAAATGAGTGTAAGACCTTGTTTATTAGAATTCTGAATGTGAGCTTATCCTCCAGAGGCTTTCAGTGGCTGTTTTAATCATGTTTAGCATGTTTGTTTGGTGGTGTGATGCTGCTGCAACTGTTACACTATGGCTCTCAGAATGAATAAGTTTCAATTATACCGTGTAAGAGATTTTATAGATTTTGGTCATGGTTTTCAATCATGGAGTTCACCATTGACTTATTTAAATATGTTACAGATAATGTTCAATAAAATGCAGTTGGTCATTAGATAGCTGATGTCTAATACCATTTTGCAATGCCAGAAAATACCATCTGGCTGTCAGACCATACCTTGAATAAGAGGACTTTGTTTTTATTATGATTGGTCTTGGAAATTTGCCCCACAAGTTCCTTGAGGCAAGGATCACATTAAGTATATACTTATAACCTTTAGTACCTAGATTACCTAATAGGCATTCAATAAATGCTCACAGAAATAAACTGAATTAAATCAAATTTACTTTCAATAACCCTGAAGTCCAGGTTGCAAACTAACCTACCTTTTTTCTCTCCTTTAATGCAAAAATGTTGCTGGGCTGTACTGTGAGAACAGTAGACTAGGGGGAATTATTTTAATTCAAGAACTGCAGTTTGGCTCCCCCTACTGCCATGTCTTTGAAGAATTAAGTCCACATTTAACTAAAAGTCAGTGGGAATGAAGGCTGATTCACATCTCCTTTGACTATACTTGGAGAAGCAGCAGAAAAGGGGAACTGGACAACACAGGGGTCACTAGTTGAAACATCACAATCCTAGAGTTTCTCACTTTTCTCTCTCTCTCAGAGAGTTTCTGTCTTTCTAGTCAAAGTCTTTCTCAGGCTCTCTTCCCATAGGACAATTCCATGAACAGTAGTACTTCCAAGGAAGGCACAGGATTTATGGCCAACCTGATATTCTGATTATGTTATTTCAGTGGTAATAAGAAATGGTGTGAGGTAGGGAAGAAAAAGCCAATCTTGAAGCTGGGAAAATATGGGTCTAAATCTTGCTTCTGATACATATTGGCTATTTCACTCCATCTCCCAGTGTTCTCTTTATCTCCTAGTGTAACTCTTTAAGTTGTTAAAAGCCTATAAACTCATGCCTTTTAGGGGCAATTCAGTCAGATATAGAGTTTCAGCAGGGCGTTTGTTGTGACCTATGGTTGGACTTTGAGGCAACCAATAACACAATTACCATTTACAGAGTCAACCCAGAGAATATGCATGCTATTTGTGGCCCAAGTCACCATTTCTGGAACATATGTGGTTAGCTATACACACAACCACAAGAATAAGAAAGAAATACTGAGGAGTGTCATATCATCATCTTTACCTATATCCAATAAATTTTACCCTGCCCTATACTATCACCATGCAATCACTCTGTGGGCTACCCATATTAAAGACAGATAAAATATACATCAGCATTTAGCATACTTACTGATACATAGTTAAGTACAATAATGTGTACTATCTTTTTGACACTCGTCTCTAAGCATTTAAGTAGTGAAAGGAAGACTCAGCAGAGACAAATTTCTTCCCACATTTCCTATAAATCCCTACTTCCAGAGCTCCACAGAGAGGATTTATAGCCAACCTATACAATATATACAATGATAATGTTATTTTAGTGGTAATAAGAAGTGGTGTGAAGTAGGGAAGAAAAAGCCAATCTTGAAGCTGAAAAAATCTGGGTCCAGTATATGTTTTAGATTTTGCCTATGAACCTTTGCAAAGAAACCCAAGTTAAAATAATCATGAATCTAGTAATTAGACCCATCAACCCTACCCATGCCTGACCTTGATTGAAAGCATTAATTTATCTTCCAGGAATGAGTAATGTGTACTTTACCAGTCAAGAAGACCAAGTCAATGGTATCATTGGAAAGAAGAAAGGGGAAGGCTTAATCATAAAATACAGAACAGAAAATACTCTCCTTTTTGCCATCCAAACCATTTCCCTCATGATCATTATAAAAAGAAGCAGTTTCCAGATGCATATACCATCACCACTGAAGCCATGTGTCTAATCCTGTCAAGCAACATGATTTTTCACCTTAGCTTCAAACCCAGAGCTAGAAGAGACCTTAGAGATTAGAAAATCCAATCTCCTCATTTTACAAATGAAGGGCAGCCTTATATGGCATACCCAAGATCACCTATGTAGAAAATCACAGTCAGACACCAAACTCAGATCTTCTGAAGCTTTAAAACCAATGATGTCAAATACAATGCATTTTGCATCTTGGGACCAACAGCATTCTTTATTTATGTTAAAACTGTTTTATAATCGGCTGCCATATTATCTATATAGCTTAACAAAGGGTGAGTAGGGAAATGTGCAAAATTAAAAAAAAAATCAGATTACTTATTATTCCAGATGCTCCCCTGTGAACAATAGCTCTATCACGGACATTTAGGCTTTAGTGAATAACAACCCATTTGGCAATTTTGGAGTAATGGAACAGATGGTAGGAGTGTGTTGGGGGAGTAGTATGTAGGTTGGGGGAAGGGAAGGAGGGGAGAAAAATGGGTTGGGCAAAGAGAGAAGAGCCTAACAAATGAATGGATCGACTCCTCAGATAAATATTGGATGAGCTGAACAGGAAACTGTAAAGCAATGAAAATTCAGTAATGACTCATAGTTGGTGATTATGAGAATCAGGAACCTCTCTCCCAAGTCAATCAAAGCTTCTGCATCTATTCTGATTTTAACTTGAGCTATCAAAGTAGATCATCCACGGTATTTGGGGGCAACAACACAGAGTTTAAAAGCTTTCAAAGCACGTATTTGCCAGTAATTTATAATCCCACTTGGAAAGTAGGAAGACCTAGCTTCAAATACTGTTTCTGACATATAGTGGCTATGTGACCCTGGATATGTACATTAATCTCTCTAGCTCTAAGTAAGTATCTGAGACCATAAAGGCTGCAGAGAAAGAACCAATCTTCATTGTTAGATGGAATTCTTTATCAGAGAGTTCCTTATAGAAAAAAAAAATATATATAGATAGAGTGCCTGTCTATTAGAAGCTCTACTATCTTGATAATGACTTTTTATTTTCAAAATATATGCAAAGATAGTTTTCAACATTTATCCTTATAAAACCTTGTGTTCCACATTTTTCTCTCTCCCTTCTCCCCACACTCTCCCCTAGACAGCAAACAATCCAATATATGTTAAACATATGCAATTCTCCTAAACATATCTCCACATTTTTCATGCTGCACAAAAAAAATCAGATCATAAAGGGGGAAAAATGAGAAAGAAAACAAAATGCAAGCAAACAACAACAAAAAAAGTGAAAACACATTATGATCCAAAAGATTTGTGGGACATCTACACTTAAGGGAATGTACCCAACAAAAACAAATATAAACAAGTCACATGGCATCAAGGGGAGACTCAAACCTTGGATGCAGCAAAGCAAAGCAATTAATATTACTATGCTGCTTTCCTACCAGGAGAGCATCCTTGATAGTCATAAACTCCAGTTATGTTCAAGGTCACCTCAAATTGCGTACAACATCATATCTATGTTTATATTTACTGTTCTTTCACTGGATCACCTAGCCACCTCCATCATCCACTGAGGTATGCTATAATTTAGAAGCCTCTCCTCTGCAGATGAAAGGTTATGAATCTTTGAGTTGGTTGTCAGATGGCTGTTTTAGCCTCTTTCTATGAGAGCTCTACTCTCATCTGAGGTGCTATCTTCAGATCCACCTACAATTTAACCCCCATTTTCTGTAGGTGCTGTGCTTAGCTTCTCCAAGACAGAAATGATAATAGCCCTCTTTAGCTTGGCTGCTCAGGTAAGTTTCTCATCCAAGGGCTATGAAGTTTCAGTCCTCTCAGCCAAGATTCTCAGCCAAAAGCTTTAAATCTTTTTTGACTCTCCTCAATCAAGTATCCCACTTAATCTTCCTGACTAAGCCTCTCAGACAATGCTTATGAATCTCTCTTTACCTTGGCTAGGATGCGCCAGAGGGTACAAGGGCCTAAGACTGGGACTGGGATCTTCTCTTTAAACTCTTCTTATAACTCTTCTATTAACTGGTTCTTTGAATTTTTTTTTCCTGGACTTAACTCTAAATTGCCCTGTCCTCTCCTATTTTCTCTGGGTTTCTCATTTCAATTGCAATAAAACTTATGGACTTGTCACATCCCCTGACTAGTGGAAATGTCCCAGGACTCTAACTCCTTAAACAGAAAAAGGAACAAAGATAATTATAATAAAGTAACTGTTTTAATCTCATCCTGGTCAACCTTCTGTTGTAGATAAATAGTTCTGGTTATGCTCAAGATAGTCCTAAAAGGCTTTGTCCTTATTTTACCCAGTAACATATCACAACCTTCTCTGTCTCTCTCTGTCTGCCTTTCCTATCTCTGTTTCCCCTTCTCTGACTCTCCCTTTTCCTTCATCTTTCTCTCTCTCCTACTTCCTCCCTTTCTTTCTTTCTCTCTTCCTGCCTCCCTCCCCTCTCTCTCAACTTCTTCTCTCCCTTCTTTCTCTCTCCCAATTTTTTGTCTTATCTTCTCTGTCTCTGTGTCTTCCTTTCCTTATCTTCCTTCCCACCTCTCTCTTTGTCTCCTTTTCTCTGTCTCTATGTCCTTCCCTCCCTTCCTCCCTCTTCCTTTCTCCATCTCCCTCCCCCTCTCTCCCTCCCTCCCTCTCTCTTCTACAAATGATAATAAATTATACTGGGACTGCCATATCATGGTCACTATCTGCATGAAAACATGATTCTCTTCTCATCAGATTCAGCTTTAGTTTCCAAATGTAATTCTAATAATGGATTCTGGGGAAATCACTATTCTTGTGATATTCAATACATATCAACATTACACTAAACCCCAAAGCCCTTATAATTTGGGTACAATTTTACTTGAGATAAGTAGTTATACTTTATCTGGAGTGATTTAATTGACTTCAAATATTTTAAATGAAATTTGTTATTAAAGACCTCAAGAAATTTTCCCATCAGGGTGTTCTGTCGTCTATACAATTTTGGCACTAAAATTATTCAAATAGAGTAATCTTTTCTTGTCTGCTAATAAAAAAATGTTTGAAATCTGTCAGTCATTCTATCAAAGGATGACTGTAGATATTCTTAAATGTGAATCTGAAAGCTTGATTTGAGGTATCAGGGAAGAGCAAATCATTATCATCACTGAATGCATTTATTAAAAACCTATTTGCATGTGATAAATGAAGCACAACAGAAAGAGAGTGTCATTACCTTGGCTGGGTGGCCTCCTGCGTGGAGTGCTCAGAGCAACTGCCTGGCATCTGGTGGTATCACCAGTTCATGATTGTATGACCTTGAGGAAATAAACCCAGACCTCAGTTTCCTTTTCTGTTAAAAGAGAGTCATATTAATTAGTAAATATTCAATAACTGCCATATACTTGGTCTTGGATTATGTACAGGAAATCCAAATAGAAAGAATGAACCCGCCAATGAAATCACACTTTAATGGGGGAGACAAAAAGAACATAAACATTAAGGATTATACAAAGTAGTTAAATACAAGGTATTTGGGAATATAGAAAGGCTTCATACATTAAGTACAAAGTAATTGAAAAGAACAATAAAACCCCATGCTACATAATTATAATGACCAAATCTAAACCCTAGAGGTGAAGAAATTAATCTTTCCCCTGTCCTTGAATAATCAAGAGATTATGATGTTAAATGTTGTATACTTTGTAAGAATTGTTTGTCACTGATGTTTGCCTAAAAGAATTCTTTGTTACAGTCATAGGCTTGATACTAGAAAGTAGATAAGCATAAGGGAATCTACAAAAATGACTATATTGTAAATGTAAAAAGTAACAATAAAACTGTTTACAAAGAGATATTTAGCAACAGACATAAGACCACTCAGTCAGCAACTGTACTAAGCAATTTAATCAACTCTTCATTTTCCACCAGCACTCCTTTGGACACCTCCATGATGGCTCAAGAAAGTTCTTCATCTTGGAAGAACTTGGAACTCACAAACTCATTCTTTATCTCCCATCAGCCTATGTTTTTCTGGCCATCTCCATCATGTCTCTAAACAGATTATCTTCTTTTCCTCTCCACTCTCAATCTTTTTAGTTTTCTTTTATATGCTGTGTTCCTCACTGGAAAGTAAGGTCTTTGAGGGCAGTAACTGTATTTCTGCTATATTTACATTCCAAGAACTTAGTACCTAGTACTTTGTAAGTGCTTAATAAATGTTTATTGACTGTTTTGTTATGCCTTTCTGCTTATTAAAAATTCAGAGCATGATTTAACAAAGTTAAATGTAGTTATATCTATTATGCACATTATATGATCTTGATATTTATACATTAAGTTAAAAATTAGTTCTTAAGGCTTTGCTCCAGTGCATGAAATTCTTTTTTCCCCCATTTAATGAACAATAAGAAGAATAGGAAAATATATCTTCCATATTAGTGGTTTCCAAATTATTTGCACAGTCATAAAAAAATATTGAGTAGTCACCTTTAATATATACATATTTACTTATTTACAAGTTATATATACATACTATTATACTAACATACTGTGTTAATCTGAAAGGATGAGATCAAGATGAAACAATTTAAAATATTTTATCTTATTGGCAGAACAAAAATAATTTTGCTCTTTTGAAAAAGCAGTGTAATTAATTTTGTTATTTTTTTAAAATCTTGACTTAATGCTTTGTAATACAGTATTTCAAAGGTCTGGTTTTAAGTTGGTAGTTGGACATCTGGTTTTATTATAACTAGTTCCTATATGAGGTATCTACTTCATAATAAAATGTAGATACAAATAGAAAAAGCTGTACTAAATCATAATACTCATTTTTCAATTCATCTACCTATTTTGTAGAGTTTTTTTTGTTAAAAAGTGGCTAGAAAATTGCTATCATCCCTGAGAGCAACCAGTTCTTCTTAACAAACTAATTAGAAGATGCTGAATTTAAATTTTTTTCTAATAATATTTTATTTTTTACTATATAAAAATAGTTTTCATCATTCATTTTTATAAGACTTTTCTCCCTCCCTCTCTTACCTCTTCTCTCCCAAGACAGTAAGTAATCTGATATAAGTTAAATATGTGCAGTTCTTTTAAACATATTTCCATATTTGTCATGTTGTACAAAGAAAATCAAACCAAAAGGGGAAAAACTATGAGAAAGAAAAAATGTGAAAATACCATGCTTCAAACTATATTCAGTCTCTATAGTTCTCTCCCTGGATGCAAATGGTGTTTTCCAAGATGCTGCATTTTTTAACAAATGATTTCAAGACCCACTTAAATTCTTCATCTATAATATTTTGAAACAGGAGAGAAAATTCTGTTTCCAAGTTTAAAGAATGTACCTATAAGAGCTTTTGTAGTTGACACATCATTTTTGGCAACAATAAAATGTTTTAGTACTCATGATAATCTCTACTATCATTACCTAATATCTTAAGACTGAAAACAAAACTTATCATCATAGTAGTAAATATGCAATTATATTTCAAATAATCTTGATAATTGTTGATTTTTTTTACTATAATATAATTTTTACCCTATAATATAATGTAATATGGCTGACAAAGAATTCTTATTCTTTGTAAAATTATCAGCTCTGTCATTTTATTCTTCCTTTGATCTTATATTATTAATATCTTCAATCCATAGTTTCTTTGCAGTTGTCTTTTTAATCCACTTGTCCATTTTATTAAGGTCAGTTTCATTGAAATGAGCTAACATAATTCATTAAGTCAACCTAAATTAAAGCATTTTCAAATTGCAATTTGCTTTTATATGTTGAAAGTGAAGATACAAGTAGGGAGTCACTGTCAATCCCTCCAAGTTGTGGAATTTTCCTCTATCTATCATGATATGATCTATGATTTAGTGTTTTGCACCAAATGTGTGGTTTGAAGACCAAAATGATGCAGATGATGTAGATACCAGATGATGGTAGGTCCCAAAAGTTGGGGTTAATCATGTGAAGAATTCACAGTGGCCATTCTCTTTGGCAAAAGGTAAATTTATTTAGGGAAGGGATTAAAAACAAAATAAAGGGATACAAATAGACACCAGGAATGGTAAATATGAAAGAGTTGGGAGAGCATATGAAAGACAAATTCCTCAATGAAACCCATGATTACCCAGCAGAAAGGGAATTCCCCATGAGGTTGAGGCATACTTCTTAGTTGGCAGGCTACATCCTGAAAGGGACTCAGCACCCTAAAAGAGTTAATTCATCCATAAGGAGAAGTGGAGTTGAGAAGCATGGTGGAGTTAGGAGAGATATGGAGTAAGGGGAAAGGGAAAAATACCACAAATCAGAGTGCTGTGGTGAACTGACCTAAAGAAGGATAGCAGTCATGGGATGGCCTGTAAGTATATTTTATAGGGACATGACTGGGATTTCTAATAGGGCATGGCAAGGTGACACTACTTCAGACTCTACAAAGGGTGGGTCTCAGGAGTTTGACATAACTTGGATTTCAGTCTGGATGACCTCTCCCAAGAGGATGGGACCATGGAGATAAACTGATCTCTATCAGTGATTTCTGTCTCCTTGCCTCAGGGATCAATTCTTTAGTTTCTCTTAGTCCAAAACACCATTCAGGACCTCATTATATCAAATGAGACTAACTCATTGACACAGTGAAGGTAAGACAGGATATTGTTTTATTGTCTTATTATAATATATTGTCAAGACATATTAAATATTAGTAGTTTTATTTAATAATTTTAGATAACAGTATAAGTAGATATTCTAATATTTTCTTCCATTACCCCCAAAAGACTGTTTTGTATATCCCTTGAACTAAATCACTATACTTTGGAGACCACTGCTCTGTACTCTATAATTAATTCTGTAACTATGAAGATGTGATCTGATAAAATTGTTTGCAAAATGTTACTTATTCCTTCTCATAATTTAGTGAAGAACATTTGTAGAACATATGTAGATCATCCTCAAAGATTTTATGAGATTAAGGAAGCAGGCATGCAGGTCAGCAGTTTAATTAAAGTGCTCTTGGTTGCCTTTTTAAAAGTAATAGTAACAACAGCAAACTATGAAAACGGGATCAATTATTTGCTCCACATTTTATCCATTTTTTATGTGAGAAAAGGAAAACTAGGGAGAGAGGTAACCTATTTTAGGTCTACAGGACCTCCAAACTAGGATTTATGATTTTCATCATTGCATTTTAATCCCTGAAGTTTTCCACGGTCAAAATAGTTTGGGAAGTGCTAAACTAAGACACAGAAAAGAATTGAGAAAAGTGAAGTAGTGTAAAGGAAAAGATTAAGACATAGAGCAGGAAGTAAAGAGAAGGGAATGGTAAAAGAGAAGAAGAGAATGGGTGAGGGGAGAAAGGAGATGAAAAGAAAAATATAGATGAGAGGGGAAAGAAAAAGGTAAAGGATTTGTTAGTTATTTCAGTCACGTCCAAGTCTTCATGACCCCATTTGGGATTTTCTTGGCAAAGTTACTGGAGTGATTTGTCATTTCCTCCTCCAACTCATTTTACAATGAGGAAATTGAGGCAAACTGAGTTAAACAACTTGCCCAGAAACATACAACTAGTAAGTGTATGGCCTCAGACACTCAGAAAGATTAATCTTCCTGACTCCAGGTCTGGCACTCTGTCCACTAGCTAGCTGCCCTTAGGGTAGGAAGAATTCTTTCTGGTGCTCCAACTTCTTTTTAACCTGTTCAAGAAGTAGAATGAAATTAAAGCCTTGCTTTCCCATTCAACACCCTTCAAAAAAAGATCTGGAACATAGGTCCAATTTCTCCAACCTAATTTTAAGACCCTCAATTTAAATCACATTTTAGGAATAATCACCTAAATTAAACATTTCTCCTGAATAGTTCTCTTAGATAAGTTACATGCTGACAAATTAATATGAATTACAAACATCTTAGACATCTAATGTCTGAATTCAACTGTTTAATCACTTTGCAAATGCCAAAAGTAGTCTCCCTTTGCTCCCGACTTGAAAGCTTCCTTGTCTCTTGGTCTTACAAAAGAAGGTTCCTTATGCATCATGTCATACATGATAGGAAAATATTACCTCATGGGCCAGAGAGAACCTTCAGCTGTTCTACCTTGTCAAGCAAGAATGTGTTAAGATTGATTAAGCATTCCTCTGGCAGAAGTTAATGAATATGGATGCATGACTAAAGCTTTTCAATAGGTTTTTGTGAAAACTTTGGCTTGTATACTTTGGGCAATGACACAGAGCTTTAGAAGATAACAGGGCCTTCCTCACAGGGATTGTCCAAAAGATCTTGGCAAATATATCACTAGAATCACAAAGTATTTTATGTCAACCATCGCACATAATGTTTGACACACAGGGTGCTTGATAAATATTATCAACGGATTGCTAATCCCACTGAATTTGCTTTTACTTGGAGTCAGTTGTAATGAGTTAACCATTTAGGAAAGAAATTTCTTGTACCTCACTTTTGAAATTGATTAAATGTGCTATATTCTTGGAGTTGTATTCTTACCATCGATGGGAATGACTAGGATTTATACTTTTTTTTTTTTTAATCCATTCTATCCTAGCAGAGCAGCATGTAAATGAAAAGAAAAACAGTGTGAACAAGCAAAACCCAGTTAATCTAATCTTGTTCCATGGGATAGATAGCCTTTCAAATTCCTGAAGGCAGGAATTCTCCTTAAGTCTTCTCTTTTTGAGTGGGAAGAAAATTCCCAGTTCTATCAATGGATCATCATATGGCATGATTTTCACACTCTAATTCATCCCAGTGTTGAACATAAAACTGCCAGTGAGAGCCATTATTTCCTTGTTCTGGATGCTGCCAATGGACACCAGACCAGTAAGACCAGCCAACTCTACTGAGAGCCATAGAAGAAACTGGGAATCTTCCCTTCCTACAGCCTACCAAAGGGCCACTAGAAGACAGATTGGGACTTCCTGCTGCCACTGAGGGAAACCAGAGATCTTCCTCTACTGTAAATAGCTCTAATTTCATCATTGTTCAGTTCCCACCAAGTTACAGACATCCTCTGTCAGTTACATGCTTCTATACCCCAGCTCTGCCAGAGGTATCCCAGAGCCTCACTCCACTCTTAACTTTTATTTCTGCTATTTTCTTAACAGGGAACATTTGCTCTCCTCACCAAAATTGTTGATGCCTTTCATCTTATCCTTTCCTGACTAAGTACTATCTGGTCATTCCATCTGCTATGAACTGAACACAGTCATAAAACTCTCTTTTAGGTAGTATTTTCCCCATTTAGAATATGAACTTCAGGAACAAGGAACATTTTCTCTTTGTATTCCCAGCACTTTAACACAGTGCTTTACACGTAATTAAGTAAGCACTTAATAAAGAATTTTCATTCTATTCCATAATGCAGCATTAAAATCACATTCTTTTTGAAAGTTCCATGTTACACTGTTAACTCATACAGAATTTTTAATCATCAAATCCATAAGTCTTTTTGTCTGGCCATGCTTTTCCACATTCTATACCTTGCAACTGATTCATAACTTCATAATAAATTAATAAAGTCAAGTTCATTGGCCAATCCTTTGAAAAATCTACCTTCTACAATTTGAAAATGATATTTTCTTATGTTTACATAGCATTTAGTATTTGCAAAGTGCTTTACCTAATACATAGTCTCATTTGATCCTCACGACAATTTGGTGATGTAGATGCTACTGTTATGATTGTTGTTATTATTATCATTAATGGGGCAATTGAAAATGAGAGGTTCTCTGGGCTCCAATTTTGAGTCTTCTTTCTCTACCACCATGCTGCAGCAGAATTCTCATTGTGAAAATAGAGGTTTTAGATTTGAACAGGTGCCTTCTGAGCTTTGATCCCTTTTTCTCCTTTCTCTTCTCCCCTTCCACCTTCTTCTCCTCCTCCTTCCCTCTTCCTCCTCTTCTTGCTCCTCCTTTTGCTCTTCCTCGTGTAATCTTCCCCCCCAAAAAAAATTAAGAATGTAAGCAACTTGGAGACAGGAACTGGCTATGTAATGAGGGGTTGAGATTCACACTCTAACTTCTGTTAACATCCAACTAATGGGAAATTGGGGAAGGAATTTGCATTTTAGGATAGGAAATAAAATACTGCCTTTGTGGTTTTAAAAGCCTATCTACTAACCTAGGCACATAATCTTGCAAAAATGTAAAATAAATCTTTCCTGAATTCATCAGTGAATCAGTGGAGTTTTGGGTAAGATATTTGTAAGATGTCTCTATCACCTTGCCCTAGAAATCTCCCCCTGAAATTTTCTTCTACCCCAGCAGCCCCTTTCTCTGATTGGTCAGTTCCTTCAGGAATTCCTGTTTTAATGAAGTACCCAGGCCAGTCACCCTTTCAACTCCACATCTTGATTTTTAAGACTTCTCTATTATTCTCCGCCTTGACTATACTTTCTTGGGTCCCATCATCCCTGATTTTCAGATTCCTGTTATATATCATCTTTCCCCATTAGAATCTAAGCTCTTTGAGGGCAAACACAGTCTTTTTAAATTTGTATTTGTATTTCCAACACTTAAAGCACACACAGTTCCTGGCACATGATAAGCATTTAATAAATGTTTATTGTTGATTTGACTAGAGTAATACATCAAATTAAGTATCTGAGATAGGATTGAAATTCAGGTATTCCTGACTCCAACTCCAGAATTCAATCCACTATGCCACCTAGCACCCACAAACAGGATAATTGTCCATCTCTAGTTGTTTCGTGTCTCTCCCATTAGCCATAATTTTTAAAGACCACAAACAGTAAGCAACACAATAATAACACATACAAGCTCTTTCAGTACTCTAGGATATATTATTGTTCAATGCCTCTCACTCTGAAGATAGTTGAGTAGTTATCAACAGAAGTTGACTCTTTTCTCCATCACTTGTTAATTGTCTTCCCCTTTACCTAAGTATAGATAATCCTTATTCTATCTTTGATTAAACAAGATTTTGTTTTAACAAGGATAAAGTTGATGTTTTTACACTTCAAAAATGGAAAAGTTGGAGTCTTTAGTGGTTCTTAGTATAATTATCCATATATGAGGAGGGGAACTGACCATAGAAGATGGAAAAGGAAATCATTAAATGGAAAGATTTGACTTCCATTAAATAATTTAGCTACTTGAAGCTCTTTTTTTCTCATGGTTAGATGAAAGGGTTGCCTAGTCTTAATGTCCTTTCTAGTTCTAACACCCTCTTGGCAAAAAGAGCTTTCTTGGCAAAAAGAGAATTTAGGTGCAAATTGGGGACAAAGTGCTAATTTGTCCCCTCCATTCATTTTCCTAAATTTTTCCAAGTGACAGTTGAGGGTTGTTTATATTGCCCTAAGGCAATATATGGAAGTTGAAACTATTATGCTAGAGTGAGGATACTTTTATTCTGGGAGAAAAAAAAATAAAATTTTAGATAGATGATAGATAGATAGATAGATAGATTAGATAAATAGATAGATGATAGAAAAATAGATAGATAGATAGATAGATAGATAGATAGATAGATAGATAGATAGATAGATAGATTTAACCTAAGGGAGTTTCCATATGTTGGCTTAGTATAACTATAGATCTGAATCAGAAAACAGCTGAAAGAGCCACTAGGCTAGGGCATGCCCTTGGCAGGCTAAATCCTGAAAACAAAATTTAGCACTCTGAAAGAGTTAGTTAGCTATAAGAAAGAGAAATAGGATTTATTTGCTTGACTCATTGATTTACTGATAGTAATAAATTTAGAGAGACAAGGAGGTCATCTTTGTGATTCATGATTTTGAAATATAAAGTGTTATGAAATATGTAAATAACAAATAATTAGAAACAGTTTATTTGAATAAAGATAATTTATTAACAAAAAGGATAAAATAGATGATATCCTGTGTGGTTAAATTGGGTAATTACTAGATACATAACCTTGGCTTTCAGACAAATAGCATATGACGTTATGCTTTTTTGTCTATAATTATAGTCATCTAAAAGGCAAATGGATGAATTGAAGCAAAATTTACTCTAAACTAAACAAAAAGGATTCACTTAAGCCTTTAAAATACTTTGGGGGAAACTATATACTATTGAATAGAGTATATACACTTATTTAAACACAGAGATAAGTAAATTAGACAAAACAAAAAACTGTGCTCAGAGTAACAGATTAGGAGTTAGGACATTTTTTGATTGACTAGACTTGTACTAACAGAGACTAAAATATGAATCTCAACACTAATGGAATTGCCTTGATAATACTTCAATATTTTGGGTCTCAATGATTTCATTCATGTGCTCCTTCTGATGAATGATTTCTTAGATGGTTTTGAAGAGGTGCTGAAGCCAAAAGTTCATCAGCCTTTGAATAACTGGATGACCCATTGGATAGAGGCTGATCCTAGGAAAATTCAGTTCAATTCAACAAATATTTCTTAAACTCCTACTATTTACAAAGCACTGTGCCAAGCATTGGGGATATCGGAAAATTAAAACAGTCCCTGCCCTCAAAGAATTGACATTCTACTGAAATCTATGCAAATAGAATCTGGGGTGGGGAAGAAGTAGCAGGGAGGAGAGGATAAAATTACTGGGATTTTTTATCTAATTCAAAGACTGTCTCTCCAGAGGATAACACCAGAAGATGGAATTCTTTCAGGGCAAGAATATCACAATAGTAGAATGAGATTCTGCCCTGCAGTAGAAATATTTCTGGGTTCAAATTCCAGCTCTATTGATTACTACCTATATGAACTGAGTCATTTCTTAGTTCCCTTATTGGTAAAATGAAACCGTTAGATTGGTTGACCCCTAAAGTTTTTTGGAGGTCTGAATCTATGATCCCTTTATATGCACTGTTTTTTTTTTTTTTTTTTTTTTTTTGTTGTTGTTGTTGTTGTTGTTGTTCCCACTAGGAACTTATTTGGAAACTTATGAGATTATGATCCTACAGTTATCCAGCATCACTTTAAAAAATTCATTCATTCATTCATTCATTAGCTTAGGTGTGCATTCATTCTTTACATTCATATTTTACATATTCATATTTCCATATGAATCATGTTGGGAGAGAGAAATCATAACAAAGGGAAAAACGGTGAAAATAGTATGCTTTGATCCACATTTAGTCACCATAGTTTCTCTGGGTGTAGATGACGTTTTCTATCCAAAGTTTATGGCAATTGCCTTGGATTACTGAATTGCTTAGAAGAGCTAAGTCTATTATGATCATCACGTAATCTGTTACTCTGTACAATGTTCTGATTCTGTTTGCTTCACTCAGCATCAATACATGCAAATCTTTCCAGGCTTTTCTGAAATCAGCCTGTACATGTTTTTTTGTTTGTTTGTTTGTTTGTTTTTTTAACTTTAGGAAAGTCCTTTATTTTTTAAATTTAATTTTTAAGTTTTATATATATGTATATAATATATGTGTGTATGTGTGTATATATGCATATATATCATTTTTTTACATATTTTTATATGTCATGTTGGAAGAGAAAAGTCAGAACAAAAGGGAAAAACCATGAGAAAAAAAAAAAACACAAGAAAAAAAGTCGCAAGAAAATTGTATGCTGTGATCTGCATTCAGCTCCACAGTTTTCTTTCTGGATGCAAATGACATTTTCCATCCAAGGTTTATTGGAATTATCTTGGATCACTGAATTGCTGAGAAGAGCCAAGTCTAACATAGTTGATTCACCACACAGTCTTCTTGTTGCTGTGTACAATGTTTTCCTTGCTTCACTCAGCATTAGTTCATGTAAATCTAGGCTTTTCTAAAATCATCCAGCTCATCATTTCTTATAGAATATTCCATTACCTTCATATACCATAATTCAATCATTTCTCCAATGGATAGATATCTACTCACTTTCTAATTCTTTGCCACCCCACATAGAACTGCTACAAACATTTTTTGCACTTGTGGGTTCTATTCCCTCTTTAATGATTTTTTTGGATACAGACCTAGTAGTACCAGTATCACTTTTTTATACAGGTCTCCCTGAGTAAAGTCTGTTTGCCTTCACTCCTCCTAGATAAGTCTACAGACAAATCCATAAAAGTCTTGGATTCCTTCCCCCCCTCCTTCTTATCTTTTCCCACCATCCCTCCATAGCTGTGTCTCCAGGCCTGCCCCTATATCACTGGACTTTATCTGCAACTTTATTACCTTGGTAGGGACTACCAGTGCTTACTGCCAGTGCTTACTTATGAACTACATCATAGCAGACCTGCTGAATTGATATGAAGAGCCTTGACAGCTACAAAGAAGACGCTTTAAGTTATTTGCAGGGGGCCTTCCCTTTGGTAGGCATGTCCATCTAGGAAGCTGAATAATAGTTGAGGTTGAGGTTGGGACTATTTAATAGCTTACTAATTGTTTCCCCTTTCTTCACCCTTTCCTTCCCTTTAACGCAGGGGTTCTTAACCTTTTTTGTGTCACAGACCACTTTAGCAACTTGATGAAACCTATGGACCCTTTCTCAGATAATAATTTTAAATAATTGAAGAAAGTGCTAAATTTCAGTTAGGTTTGTAGAAATAAAGATGTAATTTTTATCCTATCTAAATTAAAAGAAGCCACATTATAATCCCTATTCTAATGTATCTTTCACACAGTTATAATCAACTATGTTCCACACATGACTGTGTAAATATTCTTTTCAAAAATTGATCAAATGTGTAGGAAAATGGCAAATCTTTTAGTCTGGCATTCAAGGACCTTCTTAATTTGTATCCATTTTAGGGATTGTTTCCTCTTATATACTTTATGATCAAGACAAACTGTTCTATTTAGCTGTTCCCTGAACTCACCATATCAACTCCATATTTTTACAAGCTGTTCCCCAAACCTAGAATGTACTCTTTCTTCAATCCCCACTTCCAGAGTATTTTCCTTCAAGGCTAAACTCAGGTAACACTTTGTCACTGAATTCCTCCAGGACCCTCCTGTTCTTAATATTTTTTCTCTCTTCAAAATATGTTTAGTTTAGTCTGTGGCCAAAATGTATCCCCAAGTAGAATAGAAGGACTATTGGGACTGCTAAACGCAGGAGGCAGGAAGACCTGAATTCAAATCTTGCCTCAGACACAGTAGGTGCTTAATCTTCTCATTTGGATGTTCTACAACTTCTTTGAATTTCCATCATGCTCCAGGAAATTACTCAGTATTGGAAAAACTTCATCATCCTGCAAAATTCCATCAGCCTACATAATCTACCTCATTACTATCTCCCAGTCCCTCTGATTATGAAAGGTAGAGCCTCAGAAACCTTTATTTAAAGAAGGAGACCAGGTCAGAACATTTCATTTCTCACCTGGCAGCACTTCTGATTTTTCCACCATGCTCTTCTGCATTGAGTACTTTCTCTTCCCAGGAAACATATTTCCTGTCTCTTTTCAACTTTCATGAGCGGTCTTCCTCCATTAGCTTGTAAGTTCTTTGAGGGCAGGAACTGTCTTTTTTGATTTTGTATTACAATACCTGGCATAGTAGGTGCTTGATGAATGTTTACTAATTGATTGATAACTTGATTTAAATAAATGGTATCTTAATCACATCAATAACCCACAAATGAACTCTCTTGGTGGGTTACTTTTTAAACTGATTAATCTCATCCATTTTCTGCTAATTTTTATGAGGTACCATTTCCCAAGTGATAGACAAACATTATTTACAATTTCTGGGGGTGCCTGCACACACCCCTTCATGACTACATCTATCTCTCTGAGACTCTCTGAGCATCTGTAAGATCTGTAAGATCTAATAATTACATAAGTGTTTTAGATGACCAGATGAAAGCTTCTTCCAAGTATAGATATATTGTTATTATAAAATGAAATTAAAACCTAGTTCCTCTGCCTATTTAAACTGTATGCAATGAAAATAAATGGACCATTTTATGTGGAACAATTAATTCAAGTGGAAAATGTAAAATTTAGCAGCTTACAGAAGAGGATCCGTTCCAACAACTTTCCAAGGATTTTCCTTGTCAGAACTCATTCACCCTGTCTCCATCTGCTATCTTGTGTTGGTTATAAAAATTGAGAAGATGTATCTATACCTACATCCTAAATGATGTTTAATCTATCACAGCTCCCCATTCTTATTGACCCAGACAGCTTGGTCAAGCTGCTAAAGAAGAACTGGGTATGAATTTGTCACCTCTATTCAGTTCTGAAGCTGTGATTCACTTGAATTTGCAGCAGAATGTGGGTAGTTTTATTTTCTGAACTGCTCCTCAACTACTAATCTATAGAAAACCGTTTATCTGGTCCTTAATTATTTCTGCTGTACCATTGCCTTTTTAGTCCTGTAGAATGAAGTGGAATTTTATGACTTGCTATGTTATGGCCATTTCCATTCACTTGTTGTACATCTATTTAATTCTGATGAAAACCCAGATTCCTAAAACAATAGACCCAGAAGGAATTGTGGATATTATCTACTCCAGCCCCTTTGTTTTCTGGATGTGGCAATTGAGCCACAGAAAAGAAAGGAAGAAGGAAGGAAGCACTTATTGTTATGTGCCAGGTATTTTTACAAATATTACTCTATTCAAACATACAACAATCCTGGAAGGTAAATGCTAATATTCTTCCCAGCTTACAGATGAGAAAACTGAGGCAGACAGTGGTTAAATGTCTGAGGTCAAATTTGAACTGACTCCATGCCCAACCTTCTATCAATTGTGCAATCAGCATAGTTAGTTAATGGCAGGTCTCATGATTCTAATTTTCTGCTTTTTCTACACTACCCAAAAAGACAGCAAGTGATAGCTCTTATTTTTATGACTTTCTAGGTCATGGACAAATCAATTAGGTGTTGTAGGGCTAAGTTTCCCCATCTGTAAAGTTATATCTAAGGTCTCTGTTGTGTTTCCATAGTTCTTGCATACAGCAAGTGTTTAATAAATGTTTATCTTCCCTGACCCTATGGTAACTTTCAGCCTAGAAATAAAGGTCAGTTTGATATAGTTTTTCTCTCCTTCCATTTGTGTATATATGTCTTTGCTTTGTTTTATATTTAAATGTGCACTAGCTTTCCCAGTCTCCAAAATCCCTGAGCACATGGTCAAAATTAAAACCCACAAACAAATGCAGAGCAGCAGGTCACCTCTCTCTCACACAAAAACAACATAACTCAATCAGACTTCAGCTGTCAGGATAAGAGAGGCCCTCAAAAAAAGATTTTTGCACGACGCTGAGAAGGTCGGGAAGCTCGAGGCTCCATACCATCATTTGTTCATATTTTTCCATGGTTCTTACTTTTAAGTATGGGGTGTTACCCACTCCCAGTAGCTCATTAATCACAGTAGCTTTTTATTATGAAAAGAGCAATGTACCAGCCAGAGTCCTGAGGGCTTGCCAGGAAGGTTTTCTGCCCATACCTTAAAATGGGCCAAAACACCCCAGGCTCTGCCAACTGTGATTACACTTGGCATTAATTGAGAATGCTGAGAGACATAAGCCTTCCTGAGCTTAGCCACCTGGAGCAGATTAAAATCTGGGTCTTGCTGGTGAGGAGGTCTGAGGGATTGGGAATACAGGGCTGTTTTAATCTTTTCCAAGTCAGCCTGTTTAGAAATATCCATACATCAAATGTTCATGGATCTCAGGCAATTTCTTTCTCAGGGGAGATTTCAATTACCAGGAACATGAAGTGGGATTAAGTTGTTGTGGCGAGCCATCTGGATGGAGAGGATTCTCCATCTCCTGGAAATATGTTCGGGGATCCACCACACCATGATTTCAAAAGAAAAGTTGCTTAAAGGCCTTCCAATGTGTAAGCAATGTGACCCTGGAAAATCTCATCTCATCTGCCTGGTGGAAATAAAACACAGCAGGTTAAAAAAATAAATAAAGAAGATATCCATCTATATCCTAGTATTCCTGGAGTTAGGAACAGCAGTGGTGAGGGTGCAATGACTGGAAAATGTTAAATAAATAAGGAACTCCCCCTGCTGGACTTTCTGGGCAGGGGAAGCGAGTGGACACATATATGCCTCCCAACAAAAATCTTAGTGGGATGTTGGATTATGAATGACTTCTCATCTCCTGAGATGTTGTTCCGGATCTTGTCAAGAATCAGCTCCTCCTCCTCCTTCTCCTTCTCCTTCTTCTCCTCCTCCTCCTCCTCATTATCCTCCTCCTCATAATCCTTATCATGAGGCTATGTGGTATAGTAGAAAGAATTATAACTGATTTTGAGCAGGAGTCAGCATTGACCATGGGTAAATCATAACTTCTCTCTGAGCTGGTGTCCTCATCTACAAAATGAAGATAATCTTACTAAGGGAACTATGTAGCTCAAAGGAGATAATATTTATAATACCCTTGGCACACTATAAAACATTCTATAAATAGTCTGTTGGTGCTTCTAAGCAAAGCTCATTTCCAGTTGGAGTCGAACAGATGGTATACTTTCCTACTTCCTGATCTCATAAAGCTCCTCATGCCCAGGAACTTTAGCAGGAAAGTCAAGGAAAAATCCACTCAACAGTGTTCCCTTTTCACTACTTGAGCCACTTTGTTTCTGTGACTCAGTTGTCCAAGGCCCTGGGGCTCTGGTTGGTGTAGACAGGGAAGGCAATAACAATTAGAATAAGAATATTATTTTATATATATATATATATGTTATATATTACATCATAAATTCCATATATATGGTATATATTATATATGTTGTATGTTATGTTTTATATATATATATATAATTAATTTAAAGCCTTAGAAAAAGAGTAATTCTTTGATATATTATATAATATTATCATATAATATAATGTAATGTATATAATGACATATGTAATATAATAATGTCATATAATATAATTAATAATAACTAAATGAGGAAAATTAAGCAGTTGTTCTGGTATTATGTATTTTAGAGGAGGGGAACAAATTATAAGAGAACAAATTCCTCTCAGGAATTTACTTAAAAATCCAGGAATAGCCTGAACTTAGCATGCCTTCAGCTCAATATCTTATATTAGTTTCATGTATGGTTCCACACATCATGTATCTAAACACACACATACACACACACACACACACGCACATACACACAAAGAGAGAAACAGAATTCTGATTGGCTCATCTACAAGATCTTGAAATTACATAAGAATTATTTTTACTGTTTATTACTTAGTAGAGAAGGAAATTGTGCTAAGATACTAGCCAAAATATTTAATTGACCAGAACTTATTCCCTGAACATTCTGGCTAACCTAAATTTTAATGCCTTTTGTAAATCATAAGTAGCCCATGAAATAGCTGTTAATAAGAAAAGAAAAATATAGTGAGAAATATATTATTTTTAAAAATAAAAAATTTATCTCATTTCATTCACACAACAAATCAAGGAGATAGGTACTATACTTAGCCCCCCCCCCCCTTTTTATTAAAGCTTTTTTATTTACAAAACATATGCATTGGTAATTTTTCAACATTGACCCTTGCAAAACCTTGTGTTCCAAAGTTTCCCCTCTTCCTCATACCCCCTTCCCTAGCTGGCAGGTAGTCCAATACATGTTAAAATATATGTTAAATCCAATATGTGTATACATATTTATACAGTTATCTTGCTTCACAAGAAAAATCAGATCAAGAAGGAAGGAAAAAACAAAATGCAAACAAATGATAACAGAGAGTGAGAATGCTGTGTTGTGGTCCACACTCAGTTCCCATGGTCCTCTCTCTGGGTTCATCACTCAACAAGTGGCACTGATTTGAATCATCTCATAGTTGAAGAAGGCCACATCCATCAGAACTGATGATGTATAGTCTTCTTGGTGCCATGCATAATGATCTCCTGGTTCTGATCATTTCTTGTAGCATGAGTTCATGTAATTCCCTCCAGGCCTCTCTGAAATCATCCTGGTGGTTGTTTATTACAGAAAATAATATTCCATAATATTTATATGTCATAATTTATTCAGCCATTCTCCAATTGATAGGTATCCACTCAATTTCCAGTTTCTTAACACTAGAAAAAGGGCTGCCACAAATACTTTTGCACATGTGGGTTCCTTTCCCTCCTTTAAGATCTCTTTGGGATATAATCGCAGTAGAAACACTGCTGAATCAAAGATATGCACAGTTTGATAACTCTTTGAGCATAGTTCCAAATTGCTCTCCAGAATGGTTGGATCGATTCACAGTTCCATCAACAATGTATCAGTGTCCTAGTTTTCCCACATCCCTCCCAATATTGGTCATTATCATTTTTCTGTTATCTTAGCCAATCTGACAATTGTGTAGTGGTAGCTCAGAGTTGTCTTAATTTGCATTTCTCTGATCAGTAGTGATTTGGAACACTTTTTCATATGACTAGAAATAGTTTCAAAAACATCTGAAAATTGTCTGTTTGACCATTTATCAGTTGGAGAATAGCTTGATGTCTTAAATTTGAGTCAATTCTCTATATATTTTAGAAATGAGGTCTTTATCAGAACCCTTGAATATAAAAATGTTTCCCCAGTTTATTGCTTCCCTTCTAATCTTGTCTGCATTAGTTTTGTTTGTTCAAAAACTTTTAACTTAATATAATCAAAATTATCTATTCTGTGATCAATAATGATCTTTATTTCTTCTTTGGTCACAAATTCCTTCTTTCTCCACAAATCTGAGAGATAAACTAGCCTATGTTCTTCTAATTTATTTATAATATCATTCTTTATGTCTAGATCATGAACCCATTTCCACCTTATCTTGTTATATGGTGTTAAGTGTGAGTCAATACCTAGTTTTTGCCATACTAATTTCCAATTTTCCCAGAAGTTTTTGTCAGACAGTGAATTCTTATCCCAAAAGCTGGGGTCTTTGAGTTTGTCAAATACTAGATTGTTATAGTCATTGACTATTTTGTTCTGTGAACTTAACTTATTTCACTGATCACCTGCTCTATTTCTTAGCCAACACCAAATGGTTTTGATGATCACTGCTTTATAATATAGTTTTAGATCTGGTACAGCTAGGCTACCTTCATTTGCTTTTCTTTTCATTAATTTCCTTGAAATTCTTGACTTTTTGTTCTTCCAGATGAATTTTATTGTTATTTTTTCTAGGTCATTAAAATAGTTTGACTGGTATAGCACTAAATAAACAGATTAGTTTAGGAAGTATTTTCATCTTTATTATATTTGCTCCACCTATCCAAGAGCACTTGATATTTTTCCAGTTGCTTAGATCTGACTATATTTGTGTGGAAAGTGTTTTGTAGTTTTGCTCATATAGTTCCTGACTTTCTTTTGGCAGATAGATTCCCAAATATTTTTTACTATCGACAGTTATTTTAAATGGAATTTCTCAGGCCTGGAGAGACTTCATGAACTGATGCTGAGTGAAATGAGCAGGACAGGAGACCATTTTATACTTGAAAAACAATACTATATGATGATCAATTCTGATGGACATGGACCTCCTCAACAATGAGATGAACCAAATCAATTCCATTTTTTCAATAATGAATAGAACCAACTATACCCAGTGAAAGAAGGAGACCATTTTATACTTGAAAAACAATACTATATGATGATCAATTCTGATGGACATGGATCTCCTCAACAATGAGATGAACCAAATCAATTCCATTTGTTCAATAATGAATAGAACCAACTATACCCAGTGAAAGAACTCTGGGAAATGAGAGTGAACCACTACATAGAATTCCCAGTCCCTCTGTTTTTGTCCGCCTGCATTTTTGATTTCCATCACAGGTTAATTGTACATTATTTCAAAGTCTAATTCTTCTTGTGCAGCAAAATAACTCTATGGACATGTATACATATATTGTATTTAACATATACTTTAACATATTTAACATGTATTAGTCTACCTGCCAACTGGGGGAGGCGGGGGAGAAGGAGGGGAAAAAAAACCCAAAAGGTTTTGTAAGAGTCAATGCATATATCTTGTAAATAAAATGCTATAACAAAAAAAAAAAAAAAAAAAAAAAAAAAAAAAAAAAAAAAAAAAAAAAAGAAGGAAAGAAAAGAAAATTTGCTAGCTAGATAGAAAAAAAAATGGAATTTCTCTTTGTATCCCTTCATGTTGGATTTTGTTAGTGATGTATAAAAATGCTGAAGGTTTATATGGATTTATTTTGTATCCTACAACTTTGCTAAAGTTGTGGATTATTTCTAATAGTTTTTTAGTTGATTCTCTAGGTTCTCTAAGATAACCATCACATTATCTGCAAAGAGTGATAATTTAATTTCCTCATTACCTACTCTAATTCCTTTAATCTCTTTTTCTTCTCTTATTGCCAAAGTTAGCATTTCTAATACAACAGTGAATAGTTGGTGATAGTGGGCAACCTTGTTTCATCCCTGATCTTATTGAGAATGGTTTAGCCCCCTTTTTTTCAAATGAAGAAACTCAGGCAGACAAAAATTACATGACTAGTCCAGGACCACACAGCTAATAGTATCTGAGACCAGATTTGAACTTAGATATTCTTGACATAAGCTCCAGTGCTACCACAGAGCTACCTGTAAACAGAAGAGCACTTGTGTGTGAATATCCCAAAGACTGCAATGGAAAGAAGGATCTAGGAAATTTTGCTTTAATAAAAGCATAATCTAGTCCCTCTTCTATAGAATGAAATATTCAAGCTATATCACTAACACATAATAGTTGCCTAATATGGTTAAGAAGTTTCACAAAAGCAGACTTTTAGACAAAACAGAATACTGAGAGCAATTAGAAACAAATGTTATAAAAGGTAGATGTATTCTTTGATGGGTAGGAATGTTTGAGGGTGGGAAGGAAGTTTGAGAAATACTTTAAATGGAAAATGAGTAGAACCACTTGGCTTTCAGGGGTAGGAGTACCTAAAACATTAGCTCCAGGTTTCAATATATAAATTGGTTGGAGTGGTTATATCAATGAAAACATCATTGATCAAGGCAGTTTTATGTGGGATGTGTGCATATAAAGCTAATGAGATATCTCAACTAAAATAGGTTAATATGTATTTATTAAGCTCTTATTTAGAGGCAGCTAAGTGTCAGAGTCTTAGAAAGAGCATTAGAAAGACCTGAATTCAAAATCAGTCTCAAGTACTGACTAGCTATGTGATCTTTGGCACATCATTTAAACCTTGGTTTATTTCAGTTTCCTCAACTCTAAAATGAGAATCATGATAGTACATCTCTCCCAGGATTTGGTGATTAGGAAACAATTACAGAGAATTCTTTCTGTGCAATGATGAGAATTAGGAAGAGAAGTGATATACAGTGAGGTTGGTAAAATAGATTGAGGCTGGGTTGAGAAGGGCTTTAAGAGCTAACCAGATTTTATATTTTATCAAAAGCAATAAAAAGCCACTGGAGTTAATTGGGTAGGGATAGAGACATGGACAAGTTGCTAACTAAAGAAAATCTCTTTGCCCGCTAAAGTGGAAGATAAATTGGAGTGGGGAAATACTTAAGGTGAGAAGAATAAATTTGGGGTTATTTCAATAATCAATGCAAGAGAGAATGAGGGTCTGAATTTAAGGAGTAGCTATATAAATGGAGAGAAGAGAGCATAGATTAAAAATGTGGGTGTACAAAAGATAAGATCTGACAACTGATTGGATGGGAGGCAAGGAGAATGAAGAACTCAAGGCAAGGCTAACATTAGTGATCCTGAGAGAATAGAAAAGTGGTAATTCCTTTAACAAAAATATGGATGGCTACATATCTAAGGAAATTAATAATCTAGAGAGATGTTTTAGATAATTCTGTTTAAAAACCAGTCCTTTGCTGTTAGGATTACTAAGTGAGAACTGAGGTTGTCTGGATGGTGACAAGGTGAGAATTCAGGTTTTCTGGACAATTACAAGGTGAGAACTCAGGTTGACTTGATAGAGGGGGCAAGCTCATTGGCTGGGGTGGTTCTTCCCAGAAGCCCTTGCATTATCCCACGCCCATTCTCTGGGAGGATAAAAAGAGACAGCACTGGGCGCAGAGAGCAGATCGGCCTGGAGAAGGATAAGAGCTGGAGGAGATTCAGAGCCAGGATTCAAGAAGAAAGACTCTGCATTGCATCAGGCTTGACGGGGCTCTCTGCAGGAAGGGAAGTCACTTCTAAGGACAAGAGTTAACAGCAACTGCCTGGAGACAACGGTTCATTACAGGAAGAAGAATCTGTCGGAGAGATTTGAGTAGAAGACACAGCAGATCTCTTCCCAGAGAGCGATCCAGCAGCTTCTGGAGACGACAGCTCGTTACAATTGGCGTCCACACGTGGGGCAAGGACTTTTACTTATCCTGACAAGAGGAGCTAGACCAGACCTTCGCAATTTGGCGCCCGAACAGGGACAGACACAGTCCTGATTCCAGTGGAAAAGCTTCCAATCTAGATCTCAGTCTCTCTGACCCAGAACCGTGAGTAACGAGGAAACTTTGTTAAAGATTAAGTGAGCGTGCTAATAGATAAATAAGGAACTTAACTTGTTAAGGGCTAAACCAGGAATCTCTTATAGCTGAAATGGGGCAGATGTTAGCTATATTCAATCCCTGGACCTCAGCCGACTCAACCTCAGCCCCAGACGCAACCTCAGCTCCATTCAGGAGTGGTACTATAGAGAGTATAATCAAGATAATTGAGGAGCAGAGTTTACTTGTAACCTGGGTACAGATTGCTAAACTCTTGGCTGCATTAAGACGCACATCCCCTTGGTTCTTAGAGGAAGAAAAGATAGATGTAGATAAATGGAAGCTAGTGGGATATGAAATGAAAGAATTTCAAGCAAAAAATGGGCCTCGTTCAATTTCTGCAGAAGTATTTTATATCTACAACAT
This sequence comes from Sminthopsis crassicaudata, assembly GCF_048593235.1. Taxonomy (NCBI): domain Eukaryota; kingdom Metazoa; phylum Chordata; class Mammalia; order Dasyuromorphia; family Dasyuridae; genus Sminthopsis; species Sminthopsis crassicaudata. The sequence goes on from NC_133621.1 coordinate 59,698,564, forward strand.
AGTTCAATTAGCCTTAAACTATCAAGCAAGTTGTAGGAGAAGGAAAAGTTCTAAAAATGAACAGAGGAGGAAGTGTGAGGAAAAAAGGAAAGATCAAGATCTTTCCCTAGAGCAAGAGGATTTAAATGAGGAATTATGGTATGATTCTCTTGAAGAAGCTTCAACCCTGCCTAGAGAACAGATTATTGACAGGCCCACATCAACCCCAGCTTCAGAGATGGAGGAAGAAAGAGGGGAAGAGGCAGAAACACAAACTGAATTGCCTGTGAAGAAGCCTAAGCCTATGACAAGATTAGAAAAAGCATTGGTTAAAGCTAAGAGAGAAGGACAGGATATAAGTGATTTTATACATGCATATCCTGTGATTGAAAATACTGACTCTGTAGGTAAAAAAAGGAGAAGATATGCACCTTTAGATTTGAATACAATTAAGGATTTGAAAAAAGGTTGTACCCTTTATGGGGCTACATCAGCTTATGTCAAAATGTTACTAGATGGTTTGTCTTATGAAGTCCTAACCCCGAATGATTGGAAATCCATAGCAAGGACATGTCTGGAGCCTGGAGAAAATTTATTATGGCTTGCGGAATTTCATGAATTATGTAAAATTCAAGTCAGATGCAATTTGGAAATAGGAGTTAACACACAATTCACTTTTGAGCACTTAGCTGGTGAAGGTCAATATGGAGAGAATTCGGAACAGATTAATTATACTATGACAATATATGAACAAATTGCTAAGGCTGCAATAAAAGCTTGGGGTGTCCTTCCTGGACAGAAAGATCGTGGAGAGGCTTTCACTAAAATACAGCAAGGTCCCAATGAACCTTTTGCAGATTTTGTGGGACGTTTGCAAACTGCTGTCAAAAGAACTATTGGAGAAAATGCAGCTACAGAAATAATGACCAGACATCTGGCTAAGGAAAATGCCAATGAGATTTGCAAAAGAATTATATGGGGATTAGACAAAGATGCTCCTTTAGAGGAGATCATAAGACGCTGTGCTACAGTGGGAACAAATGCTTTTTACACTCAGACAATGATGAATGTGGAAAGACAGGGTCCCTCCTGGCAAGGGCCTTCTAGAGAAACTCGGCGATGTTTTCAATGTGGAAAAATTGGACATCTAAGAGCTCAGTGTAGGTATGGAGATACAGTGAGAAGACAGGGTGAGAGAAGACCTAAAACCCCATGTCCAAAATGCAACAGAGGACTCCATTGGGCATCAGAGTGTAGAATAATTCAGGGAAATGGGATGAGGGGCCCAGGTCCAGGGCCCCTGGCAAAAAAGACTTGGGGCATGATGGCAGCTGATGTTACACCCAAAGAACCTTTAGAAGGCCAGGACTCTGATTTAATCAACCAGCAGAAAAGCAATCACATGGCAGAAAGGGATTACCTGATAAGTGAGTCAAAAGGCAATCAGATTGCAAAAATGGATTACACTTGGGGAGAATACAGGCCTTTTAAACCAACAGGGCTGTGTCCAGTGCAAACAATTCCAATGTAATTGCCAGATGATGAGAAGAGATTTAGAAAGTGGTAAATAGAAGGTAATTAGATAGGTTAACTGCCTGGGAGAGAGGGTTTGCTTGTATTTCTTCAGCAGGAGAAGGAATCAGATGGGTGCCAACGAGTCATATTCGCCTTGTCCACCAGAGAGAGACAGAAAAAGAGAAAGACCTCAAAATAAAGGAGAAGATCTAAGAAACATCTGACACTGAAAGAGCATGGATAATAAGAAGACTGTTAAAGAACTTTAAAAACCAGCAGGAATCATTGGACTTCCTCACACAAGATGAGACTAATGGACAATGGACTTATGGACATTTATAAATTTTCAATTTATGATTATGTTATATACTTCTAGCATGTGTTATGTTACTATGTTACTATATGCTTATGTAATTTATGTAATTATCTGTAATACTTCCCATATTGATGGATTTATGTTTCAAGGTCATTTATGTAATTATCTGTAATACTTCCCATATTGATGGATTTATGTTTCAAGGTCATGACTGTCCTATGTTCTAAATCAAAAGAAAGGGGGAGATGTTAGGATTACTAAGTGAGAACTGAGGTTGTCTGGATGGTGACAAGGTGAGAATTCAGGTTTTCTGGACAATTACAAGGTGAGAACTCAGGTTGACTTGATAGAGGGGGCAAGCTCATTGGCTGGGGTGGTTCTTCCCAGAAGCCCTTGCATTATCCCACGCCCATTCTCTGGGAGGATAAAAAGAGACAGCACTGGGCGCAGAGAGCAGATCGGCCTGGAGAAGGATAAGAGCTGGAGGAGATTCAGAGCCAGGATTCAAGAAGAAAGACTCTGCATTGCATCAGGCTTGACGGGGCTCTCTGCAGGAAGGGAAGTCACTTCTAAGGACAAGAGTTAACAGCAACTGCCTGGAGACAACGGTTCATTACAGGAAGAAGAATCTGTCGGAGAGATTTGAGTAGAAGACACAGCAGATCTCTTCCCAGAGAGCGATCCAGCAGCTTCTGGAGACGACAGCTCGTTACACTTTGCTAGTGCTATCTTTAGTTTCTTAAATAATTATGTAGCTTTTTCCATGACTTGCCACATATTATGTGCCTGCTATGCAGCTTTAAATAGCATTTTCATGTACTGGATTTCAAAAAACCTACAATCTGAAAGACTGCAACATTTTCTAAGTATGGGATAACCGATGTGAGAAATTCTCATTCGTATTGCTCATTCAGTAATTCACACTGCAAGGGAAGGTTTCTCAATATTTCCTATAAATATATTATTGTATTCAGAGAATAATTGGTTTTGGGCTCATTTAATAACTTATATTTGTGCAGCTCACTTAAGTTTACCTTTGGGGAGACATTTTTCTTATTCCTTATTCTTTTCAAATTTGTTCATTATTAACAATGTATTGTAAACTCTGCTATTAACTAGCTATATAACTTCAGGCAACTTTGATGGTCCTCATTTTCCTCATCTTCGAAATGAGAGATGAAAGATGATTTCTGCATTTCCTTCTAGCTCTAAGATTTTATGATTGTAAATATTATCCAAATGGAAATTTACTTGCTGAAATAAAAATAGGTTCAATTATCCCATGCTCCACATAAGGAGAGGCCTTTTATTTTATGAAGGAGTTCAACTGTGATTGTTGTTGATTATTCTAGTCTGAGATTTGGCCAATCAGTCAATTAATAAACATCTATTAAGTGCCTACTATGTGCCAGCTATAGTGCTAAGCAATGAGAGTGAAGAAAAAAAAAAAAAGGGAAAAAGACAATCTCTTTTCCTAAGGAGTTACACTCTAAAGTCAGAGCTTTATAGTTTCAAGAGAACACTTTTGTGGTGATTGTTCAGTCGTTCCCAACTCTTTGTTATAATGTTCTTCTCTAAAATGTAATCTTCTTGGGAGCAGGTTTCTTGGGGAGCTTCTGTAGACATCCTTAGTTTCAGTTCAGTTCAATAATCACCTCAAATGCAGCCAGGAGTTAAAGTCCAAATCCTTTATCTTCTCTTTCCTTTATTTGGGACTCAGCTAGTTTTCTGGAAGCCTTCCAGATCTTGGTTTCAGTTTCTCCACAGGACAGGCTGCCACCACTTCTCTGTCTTCCTCAGTTCTGCCCAGCTGAATCCTGGCTTCTCAATCTCCCAGAGTCTCCTTTGGCCCTGAGAGCTTCTTGCTTATATGCTGTGCGCTGAGTATACTCCAATCATTACATCAGTAGGAAACCATTATTTGTTGTAGGATTAAATCAATACTAAATTAGATTTAACCATTGTCTACTCAATTCCACTTAGTACCTTGTTTCAAGTTCAAGTTCTGGCCCATAACATCTCCTTGTAGGATTAAATCAAATCACACTGAACCATGCTAAATTAGATAATTATTGTCTCTATCAATTCCACTGACTTAGCACCTTGTAAGAATCATAACACTTTGTGATTCCATTTGAGATTTTCTTGGCAAAGGTATTGGAATAGTTTGCCATTTTGTTCACTTGGCAAATAAGGAAACTGAGGAAAATGGAGTTAACAGACTTGCCATATAGCTAATAAATATGAGGCCACATTTGAGCTCATCTTCCTGACTCCAAGCCTGACATTTTATCCTACTGCACCTTCTAGCTGTCCCAATAAACATTAGCCTGTTCTTCAAGAGAGGTTCTATCCACTCTCCCCAAACAATGCTGAATGGCTTCGAAAATTATAGCTGAAAGCAACATTGAATAGTTCAGGAAACATTGTCATACAGTATCAGCTGGACAACAACAGATCAGTAGAAATTACAGCAGTAGTCCAGAGACCATCCCAATGGAAACAAACAGCCTAGTGGTTCAGTGAGACCAACATAGGAATATCATTACCTATGCATGTTAACTCTCCTCCATGATGGTGTTTAGGAAGGTATTCCCAAAGTTTTGGAGGAAATATTCCATTGCACACCTTGTTACCTAGAGGTTTTTATTAAACGTCTTTGCTTTGAATTGTGTCCCCAGAATGACTATGAAAAAAGGTAAACATACCAGTGGTGACTCCCAAACTAACATTTGAGTGGATGTGGATCCAGAGTACCCAGAGAGAAATATTTATTCTGGAGGGAATGAGAGAGAATACCTTCTAACATTCATATTCTAACATGAAATTAATACAAGGCAATTTGGAGAATATTCTCCAACTGAAAAACTGTCAAAAAATTTGAACAAGCATTTATCAGGATAAGAAACTCAACCTTTCAACAAGCATATGGAAAAGTAGAGAAATACAAAATTAAATTAATTGACACTCTACCTCACGCTCTTGAAAAATTATACATTAACAACACAGTAAAGACAAGTAGTTATGAAAGACTAAAGAATTCTGATCAATGCCATGATCCACCATGATACCTACTATATGTCTCCTGAGAAATGAAGCATCATGATGAGAATAGCATATATTTTTTTGGATCTGACCAATATAGGAATTTGTTGTGCTTTACTATGCATTTTGTTGCAAGGATTTTTTGTTTGTTTTTGTTTTTCCTGTGAGTGAAGAAGTTTAGGAGAGAAAAAAACAAACAAACAAACTTGTGAATTGAGAATAAAATGAAGGAGCTTTAGGACCAGTGATTGGCTTCAGAAGAGATTAATTAGTAACGGTTCATGTAAAACAAAGGATTTCAACTGAATTTTGAAGGAAACTAGGGATTCTTTGGGGCGCACATGAGGGCCTTACAGAAGTGAGGGGCACAATGCGCTGTGCAAGGGATAATAAGCCGGCGGGTTTGGCTAGTCTGTGGAGTGTTAAGGAAAATCACAAGCTGTGGGTGCGCTTTAAATCTGTTTACTTACTTGTTTGTATTTCCCAACTGACTGTAAAGCGTTTGAAGAAGGGGCCCAAATTTTGCACTTTTGTTACATCCTCAACCATCTAAAACACGGTCTTGCACGGTATATATGATGAATAAACAAATTTTTAATTTAATTTGATTTTTTAAAAAAGATTTAATTGAAGCCTTTTATAGGGGGAGGAGCGGTCAGCTGCTCCAGTCTGCAGACGTTTTGGAAATTTAAGCCCCAAAAGTCTCTTTTCCAAGCCTGGTGCTGGTTCCGGCGAGCTCGAAACCGAAGGGAGTGGCCCGGTATGATCCCAATTCTGGCGGAGCTCCCGTCTCGTTTCTTACACTGCCACTGCATCCCTAGCCTAAAGCACGCAGGCCTGGCCTAGAAAAGGAGCCCAGATTGAGGTCCAGGGCACTGCGGGCCTGGAAGGCGCAGCCCGGGTGAGAGCTCGCGGGAGGCTTCTTTCCCCGAGCTGGGCCCAGAGCCCCGTCCCGCGCACCCCACACCCCGCCGCCTCGCCGCGGGAGCACGCCTCCCCTTCCGCCTGCGCCGAAAGGGGCGGGCCTGGGGAGGGCTCCGCAGTCCCTAGGTCAGGCTCCAGCCGCGGGCCGCGAAGATGGCTCGGCTCCTCCTCCGAGGACTGTCCAGGCTGGGCTGGAGGGAGCTGCCTGCAGGGGCCCGTGTCTGCATCGGCCCGAGGAGGGCCAGCCACCGGGACGTAGGTAGGACCGTGCGCCCGTGGGGGAGGAAGGGGATCCCGGGATCTTCGGGCCCCGGCAGTCAAGAGACCGCCTTGGGAGCCGAGGGGCAGCACTGTCTGTCTCAGGCCCCTCCACTCCTCTCACCGCCTGGGACCGCCACCCTCAGGCGTCTCCTCCCGCGTCGGTCCCCTCCAACCATCCCTTCTCCAACTGTCCCCTCCCCCAGAGCTCTCCCTCATTCTCCTTCTCCAGATCCACCCTCCCCAGCTGCCCAACTATCTCCTCCCCAACTGACCCTCTTATGCTATCTCTTCCCCCAACTGCCCCTCTCCAATTGGTCCCTCCCCCAACTGTCACGTCCCCTGCTGTCCCCGCCCCGAGCTGTCCTACCCCTTCTCTCCAGCTTTCAGTTTTGCTTTTCTGTTTGGCTGCGAGTCGGAGTTGCAGGCTCTGCGTATTCTAAGCCCTGTTTTTTTCCGACAAAAGTGCAAAATGAGATCCCTTTCCCCCAATCTAGTCTGTCGGGATTCAGAGAGGAGCTCTCCCTCTATCTTCTGGGCCCAAAACCTAGCTCTGGATCTTTCTGCCTCTCCTTTAGTTTGTAGTGCCTACAAGGTTGTATTGCTTACCTTTCCAGAGGTTTATATTTAACCTTATTAGCTAGATAGTCAACCTTTTGGTCAGGACTAGGACAGAGTACGTCACGAATTATGAACAACATTAAAAAAAAAACAAAAAAAAAACACCAAAAAAACCCTGACTTAAGGCTCACCTAAAGGTCCACTTATTGTAAGAAACCACCTTTAACAAAGCCCATGCCTTTCTTCAGAAATTCACCAGATATCTCCTATTTAGCTGCTTGCATGTTGTATATTGAATAACATCCTTTATTAGATTACAAGCTAATTTTTTTAATCCAAAGCCATTTAGCATTCTGACTAGCATATAATAGGGGCCTAATAAATACTTATTGATTGATTGATTGGCTGATAAGCACTATATATATATATATATATATATATATATATATATATATATATATTCACTGGACTATCCTGCTCCACCAAGGATTTTGAATCTAGAACAAGCATCAGAGCTTCACACTTATGTAGGTAATTGACTGTTCACTTTTTTAATCACTCTGTCAAAAAGCATCAATTTCTCAAACTCAGCATCTTAAAGACAATAATGAAACAATCCCTGCCCTCAAAGAAGTTATTTATTAAGGGGGAAAGAAGATGTACACATAGATATATAAAAAATACTTACAGGCTACATGGAGGTTACAAGATGGCAACTCAGCTTGATCTTGAAAGGAATTAGAAATCCCAAGGGACTGAAGTGAGGAAGGGGAGTGCATTTTAAGCCTGGAAGTCATCCAGGACAAAGGGATGGAATATCACATGTGTGGAACAGCTGGACTCTTAGTGTGCAGGGAGGAATAATGTGTAAAATGGCTACCACAGTGGGAATGGTTCAAGCTGGAAAGAATTTTAAATGTCAGACAGAAGAGCTTATATTTGACACCAGAAGTAATGGAGAGCTACTGGAGTTTATTGAATAGAGGGATGACAAGTTCAGACCTGTCCTTTAGGAAAATTTCTTTGGCCATTATGAAGAACATGGATTAGAGGGGGGAGAGACCAGAATACCAAAAAGAAATCTTCCAAAATAGTGCAGGCAAGACATGGTGATTAATGGCCATGTAAATTTGAGAAATGTCTCAGAGTGAGAAAAAACAAGATTTGGCAACTGATTGACTCCATGGGATGAGTGAGAATGAAGAATCGAGGATGAGACCCAAGTTTCAAACCTTGGTTACTGAAAGTCTAATTAATGATAGCTTCAACAATGATAGGGAAGTGCAGAAGATGGGTGGATTTGTGAGAAAATAGACTGAGTTCTTTTGGGGGCATGTTATGTTTGAAATGCCAAGGGGATATCCAGTTCAAAGTGCCTAATAAATAATTTGTGGTATGGCATTGGGGGTCAGGAGAGAGCCCAAGGCTGGCTACTTAGATCTAGGAGTTGTCTGTATAGAGATAAGGGGTTCTTATCTCTCTAGATAATAGATGATAACAGATTTATTTTTCAGGCAGGGTATTGGAAATGACCTCTAAGATCCCTTCTAACTCTAAGAAACTGGTACTCTCTGAATGACACTAAACTGAGCATTGGTGATTTAGGCTAATTTTAGCCCATTAAATGAGAAAATTGATTGCTGGGGGGTTTAAAAATTTTTATTAGCAGTTCATTAAGCAGTATGATTGTGTTCTAATATTCCGTTTAACCTTTCCTTTGTGAAGCTATCCATAAATGCTCCAGAAGCTCACAAATGGTCATGAGAAGAAAGATTTTGTTGAACTTTGGTCTGTTTTGTAAATGTGAATGAGTGGTGTGATGCTTTCAGCTGTTAAATCAGCTCCCAAATCCAAAAAAAAAGTGCCAATTTCATTACCACAAACTTGAAGGGAAGCCAATATTCAAAGCCTTCTGTTCATATAATAGAAAAAAAAAATTTTTTAATAAAACTTGGAATTTCATTGGTGTAGGAAACTAACTCCCTAGACTAATGCATTTTAGTACCTACTATATATCTTAAAGTCTTAGAAATTTAAATGACTTGCCCAGGATCACTCTGCCTCTGATTTAGTTTTAGAGGCAGGCCAGTTCCCTATCCACACACACCCCCCCTCAAGTAGAGGAATCACAAAGCAGTAATTTATACTATAAATATTTCTCTGCTTTTTAGAAAATTTCACCTCAAGGTTTCCTTAAGTTATTTCCTCCTCTACGTGGTTTTAAAATATAATTCCATTTTTAATAATTATACCTTCATCTAGCTTTATTTTGAGTGAATTACATCTCTACAGGCAGAAGTGTAGAAGGGACTATAATTTTCTCTGGTGCCTTTGACCATTTCTCACCTGTTAAATAGATGTGGATGGTTAAGCAGGATGCTGAGGCCCTAATATTTAATGCTTTATTATTAATCTGGGCTAATGAAAGAGAACAGAATTGATCCAGGACAATAAACCATTCAAAGCTAATAAATGCATTTGACTTGGGAATAATATTTGTTAGCACAGTTGCCTTCTAAATTGTTGTGCTTTGATTGAGAAGCATTCTCAGAAGATGGGTTCAAGTTCTGCTTTAAATGCACTATTTCTGTGACCCTTGGCAAGTTGCTTAGCTGTTTGGTACTCTCATCTTGAGAGACAGTTAATGGTATTATGGATGGTATAATCCCTTTAGATTCCAGGGACTTGGGCTCAAATATTGACTCTGCCATCTGCAATCCATGTGACCTTGACTAATTACTTAATTTCTCTGAGTCTTAGCTTCTTTATCTGTAGAATAAGAGGGTTTGGTGAGAAGACGGCCAAAGTCTTCTACCTCTCAACCTATGGTCCTGAGTCAATACCAGTTTGCAGTAGAACAAGGGCAGAATACCCTAAATATGTGGTGGGAGGGAGAAGCTATCAGGGAGCCAAAAAAATACTACCAGATACTAATACCCATGCTAATTAGGTTTATTAACCTTGCTCCTTACTTGCTTCCTCTACCCACTGATGACCAATGACAGCACAGCTTATAGATGGACAGTGACTAAATTTCAGTTGGAGAGAATAGCTGTACAATAGAAATGAGTCTTCTCCAATTCTTTTCAGTATGAGAGATTTGGAATGTGAGACTAATCACAGAATCTTAACTCCCTCTTCTCCCTAAGTCTACACTTCAAATTTTCTCGGTATTGGCTCTCATTCTGTCTACCTTTGAATCAGTCTCTGAGGAAAAAAAAAAAAAAAAAGATAGACTTTATCCTTGCCAAGGCTAACCCCTCTTTTTCTACCTTTTGCACTATGATTCCATCTGGGGTGTATGGAATATTCAAAGAAAACTAGCACTTGCGCTGTGAGAGTTTTCTGGGCCCTTTTCAGAGCTACTCATTCACCTTTGGTGTTTATCTGGCACTCAGCTCTCACAATGTGACACCAAGAAATTGGAGTTTGATCATCAGCCATCTCTTCCTCCTCCTTTGCCTCCACCCCGCTCTGTAAAACGATCTCAGAAGATGAGCCAAACCAGGTTGAGGATAGCCAATAGGTTTCAACCTGTCAGTGAGTTAAAGGGATAGCCGCCCCAAGCATGTGAAGACTTTCCCCGGCAGAATGAGTGAATGAGAACAGTTTTTTTCCAACCACCATGAAGGTGGTCATGAAGTCCAATGGCACTTAGAGCTTGGTCAGACTCAAAGATACCAAGGTTATCCATTGCATCCTGGTCTGTCACTATCATCTTAATCTTTGTGTCACTATCATCTTAATCTTTGTTTTGCCACTAAAGAGAGAATAAAGAGACTGATTACTGCACAAATCTGACTTAAATCCAATTCATCATTCAGTCAAAACATCTCCTAATTGGTCCTGTAAGAAAGCAAAGGAAGATATTTTCTCTCTCCTTTCTCTCTCTTTGTCTCTCTCTCTCTGTCTCTCTGTCTCTGTCTCTCTCTCTCTGTCTCTCTCTCTCTGTCTCTCTCTGTCTCTCTCTCCTTTCTCTCTCCTTTCTCTTCTCTCTCTTTCTCTCTTTCTCTCTCCTCTTTCTCACTCTCTTTCTCTTGATTTCTTTCTTTTTTCTTTCCCTCTTTCTCTCTTCTTCCCTCTCTCCCTTTCCCACTCTTCATTTCACCCTCTTTCCCACTCTCCTCTCATGGCCCCCTTGCTGTCCACCCCTTTCTCTCTCCATGTCTCTGTCCCCATCCCCCCCCAACAATGACTCCTTTTCCATTGCCCTCAGTCCTTCCACAGCAAACAAAGCCATGATTAATTTTTGAAGGGAGATCGGGATATATAGCAGCTCTGAGTTATCTTTCTATAGAATCTCCTGTAATAGCTTCTAGCTATACTCATGATAGGAAATATTTCTTCAGAACCAATAAGAGAAGAGAAAGGGTCAAGTGCTACCCCTTTAGACGCTCAATCAAGATTTATTCAGCTGTTTTTAGTGTATAACTACAGCAATGATTCTCTCCCCTACTGCCCCACCCAGCCACCCCCAGCTGCTTCTAGTATGGATAGACGACTGGGCTTCTGCTTGTTATTAAATTTCTTATTAAATCGATGAACCCCTCAAATCATTTTGTACAGTGTCCTTGGAAACTATGGAGGGTGAGAATCTGGGAAGAAAGGAACTAAATGTCTCTTTGCTTTTTCTGCAAGATGATGAATAGTATGCTATCTGAGACCAATTCAGGGGGATGGAAGGGAAGTAAAATTAAAATGAATCATGCTTTTAAAATGTTCTTTTTTTTTTTTAACTATATAGGATCTCTCAAGAAGCATGGTGAGCCAGCCACTGACTGGAAAAAGAAATTGACTCCAGAACAGTACTATGTCACTAGAGAAAAGGGAACGGAAATGGTAAACTACTCCATATGGGCAGGGAGGGATGAGGGAAAGGATGTTCAGAAGAGAGGGACAGGGAAGAGTAGAAAATAGAATTAGAGGATCTTAAGGAACTTTAACAGACCATGGAGCTCAATCCCACAAATAGGAAAACTGAGACTCAGAGAGACAATCTGGCTTGAAGGTCAAAGTCCCAAATTCAGGATTTGTAACCAAGTCCTCTGATCTCAAATCCCATTCTTTTCCCACTGTGCCATGAGATCACAGAATTTATATCTGGACAGGATCTCAGAGAGCATCTAGCTCAACCTTATCAGTTTATAAAGGAGGAAACTAAAAACCTAAGCTCACCTATGGCCACATAAACTGGGCTTCAAAGTTCAGTCTTCCAATTCCAGATACAATCTGGAGGATGCCTACTCTTGTTCTAGACTTCTTGTCCTGAGACTCAAGAGTTGAGAAATCCTTGTCTGATAAAGCTGTCTTTCAAACAATCAAAGAATTTGATAATTCCTAAGAAAAGTTATTTATCTGTATTCCTGTTGGCAGCATCATTTCATCCATTTCTGTTCAGATTCTTTTCTGTGGATGTGGAGTTCAGGACTTCCATCTGAATCTCCATTCTGCCCTTATATGTGATCACATTGGAGTCATCTTCTCTGTGCTTCTAGCTCCACATCTATAAAACAGGGATCAGAATCATACCTATAAGAAGTGTGTTGTAAATCTTCAAGTGGCATATAAGCAGGAATTATTTTTCTCTGCTTTTGACTATAATCTATCCCAAACTTTGTAAACTACTATGTTCCTTATAAGACTCTTTGGGATAGAAACTGTCCACTTAGATTTAGGTACTAAACATCTGAAGGCATTGCATTATTAAGCAGTTTCACCTGGAGAGTATAAGTGGCTCAAATCAAAGCAGTATTATAGGAAGGCTATAATATAGCTGCAGTTTTACTTGCCCATGCAAATTCATGCCATGATTTAGATATGCTCTACTTTACAATAGAAAGAACACCCTGTACTTGAAAATAGTGTTAAATAATCAGAGCTACTATACATATATATTATATATGTTTATATATATACATATATATTACAGTGATATAGTTTTGTAAAGTTATGTAAAAAATGGTAAATAATACCTTCATTTTATATATCACTTTAAATTTATAAAACACTTTCACATATATTATCTCATTTGATCCTCACAACAGCTTTGTGAGGAAGGTGCTTGTCATTCTCCCCATTTTACAGATGGGGAAACAGGCTGAATGAAGTTTTGGTTCATATTTGGTTCATTTGGTTCAAGAGCTTTGTTCTAGATCACACAACTACTGAAACAAGATTTGAACTCAAGTCCTCTCTAAATTCTGTGTTCTACCTCCTGTATCAACTGACTGTAAGTAGAGACTGATTTCAGGTCTATGCCTGGCATAATTCCCTGAAGATAGTAGATATGGAGCTAATAATGTGTTCTGAATTGAATTCTACTCTATTTAAATAATGGGACCTGAGTCATGTATTTTAATCTGAGTCTCTTGTTAATTGTCAATAAAATGGGTTAATAATATCAACTTAGTTCATCATGTTTTTGTGAGACATAAGTGAAATTATTATTATTGTTATAACATTATCCTCACCCATTCTATTCCTGAAAGTGTCTCCTCTAGCCTTATTCAACTACTATAGTCTTTTGAATGTATAGAGGGTGTTTTCAGAGAAAATTTTATGAAAATTAAGACAAAGAATGAATAAAACCACAATATTTTTCCCATCCCTCCCAGAAGTTTAGAGATGATGCCTCCTGAAGCATAAGTCAATCACAAGTTATACTTGTCCTCTGGGTACTTAGGGAGGCTCCCAGAGTTTACAAAGTAGGTCCAATTCTCAAGTATAGAATGAATGGATGAACAAATGAATAAAAGCATTTAGTAAACCCTAATTATGGGCAAAACATTGGGGATGATCCTTGCTCTCCAGGATCTCATAATAGGGAGGACAAAGCATATGGGGAAGGTTTCAGCTACATGTCAGAGGGGAAGGTCCCATGTTCCTTACAATGCAGAAGGAAAGCAGATTGTCATGTATCTTCTGTATTGTCATCTCCACTGATAAATCTTATCAGTTTCTAACACTGAATTATTTGACAGTGCTAAGGATTTGAGTGGCTGCAATGTTAACTTCCACAATGATGGTTGAAGGCACTGGGCTGGAAGCACCAATAAGCCCAAGACTCTGGGGCTCAGTACTGGACTGGCTCCATCAGGGTCGAGAAAGAGAGCATTTGAGGTGATGGTACTTTGACTTGTCTGCCCCATGCTGCCTCCTCTCTCTCAGTCTGCTGTCTGTCTGCCTCTTTGTCTCTCTGTCTTTCTGTCTCTGTTCCTCTCTCTCTCTCTCTCTGTTTCTCTGTCTCTCTCTTCTCTATGTTTCTCTTTCTCTGTTTCTCTGTGTCACTGGATCTCTGTGCCTCTCTGTCTCTCTCTCTTTCCTCTCCTTAATACTTTTGCTAAGCTGCCATGCCTGCCCTCTGTGTAGCACACAGTTGGTTGGCAGTTGGTAGGAATGACTAGCCCTTTCTCCATGAAATCACTCCCTGGATGATGGCCATGAAGTCTGGACCAGAATCACGTGGTCCAAGAGGCACTGCTACTCCCAGGGTTCCTGTGTCCATTTGCCAGACAACGTTTGGTGTGTGTGAAATACTTCAAATACTGGAGATAAACTGCCAGATGTTTAGTAGAATAAATTAGTGGGTTTCTTAGGCAGATGGTATATATAACACACCCTGTATGTTTGGCTACTTTACAAAATGAGCCCAGTCTATGATCTGAACTCATGTTGCAAATCCATTTGGAATTTATCTTTTTCCATATTCTATATTTTTAAAATGTGCCTGACTTGTGAGCCCCTGATGAAATTTATTAAATGTCCAGAAAGCTTATATGGCATTTGATGATTTACCAAGTACTTTTGGACAGCATGAAATGATAATTATGATAATTGACATTTCTATATTTGAGGATATAAGTCATACACAACTAAATCTTAAATGACAATATAAGATAGTATATGATGAAGTGACAAGGCAATGTTATAGGGTGAGCTTACATTGTATAGTAGAGAGAGACAACTATGAGCCAGAGAAAATTAAGGAGATTCTAAAGTAATTTGCTTTGAAGACTGAGACATATTTGAATAGGCAGATACAAAGTGTGCAGGTTGGGTATTTTTAAAATGCAAATAGAATTGCCCCTTTGGTGCATTTTATGAGCCCAAGCATAAGTGCCACAAATTCAAGAAACTTCCCTTCATTACAGATGCTCCTGATAGAGGCTCAGGGTGGTACTGCCCATAAAGGAAGGTGCCAGATCCTCTTGGCAAAAGAACCAGCTCTGATTTCTACAGCTAATTTTAGGGTTTATAGAGGGAAAAGGTCCAAATGTGCCCAGATGGCCTGCTCACAAGGTTAATTTGAAATTGTCCTTTATGCAGAACTCTACAAAACAGTGGTAAAATTACCATAGGGAGTCTGAATGTCTGACCTTTTGCATTTTCTGAGTAAGAAACACGTGAGAAGCTTTGAAGCCCCAAGTTTGATTTCCCATGGCTACTAGTGATTTCACTTTAGGACTTTTGGCTAGCTTAGTGGAGCTGGATCCAAAAAAACTTCCTTTCTGTTAGGATAGTATTCATAGTTCTCACCTAACCCTGGGCTAATAAGTGAGGATTTCTGGAGCAACTAAGAGAGTAGGAGAAAGGTTCAAAGGAGGAGAGAAATGGCCAAACAAATGGACAACAGGCTCCCGCGTGCATTCACGATAAGATATTCATTTAATTATTGATTCAACTTCTCGAGCATCTCAATGGTTCTCTGGCTTCATAATGAATTCCTTTTAAAGTTATAAAGCCCTATCACATTTAGTTAATGCAGCTACCAAATCAATCAACAAACTTTTATTTAACATGTACTATGAACCAGGCACTGGAGATACAAAGTTCCAAAAGTACTTGCTTTCCAATTGGGACATCCCATCATGGTCACTAGGAGAGCCTGGCCCCATATTTAACACTTTTAATTGTGCAGTATGTCAAATACCTCATGGAGCATATTAAAGACAAAATATCTCCTCCCCTCCTTGCTCAGCTAGGCTTTTATATATTTATATTCCCATTTTAATTGGGGATTTCAAAGTGCTTTAGCCAGTAGATTCCTATTGAATTAGCTCCTTTGGAATGGAGGCTGAAACCTTATATAGTTGCAGAGGATGAGACTTTGGTCTCCTGCTTTTTAAAATACTTTGAAGTTCTTGGATGAAAGGTGTTAGGATAAATACAAGGCATTATTAATGCCACAATTTGAATATTTGGCACAATAAAGACTGAGCTGTAAATAAGTCTGCAGGTTTCTTCTGGAGCTGCAGTCGCTCTCACTTGGGATATTTGGGTTGCCTGTCAGGTTGGCACAGAGATTCCTAGAAACGTGGTCTGTTTCTGAGTTATGGCCTTCATTTTAAGACTTATCCCTGTTTTTAAAATATAATACTGTAGAACTTGTCCCTGACATGAAGCCTAGAAAGTAACAGCCTTTCTTTATTTTGCAGCCCTTCAGTGGAGTCCTATTAAATAATACAGAGCCAGGAATATATCACTGTGTTTGCTGTGATAGCCCACTTTTTAGGTAAGAATCTCCCTCCAAAGCTGGGAAGCGCTGCATGCTCCAAACCCTGAAAATACTGTGTGCTGACCTGGAATCAGTGCTGCCTAAAGTCAGTGCCCAAAAATTTTCCTGAGGCAACTGGGGTTAAGTGACTTACCCAGGGTCACATAGCTGGGAAATGGTTAAGTGTCTGAGGCTAGAGTTGAATTCAAGTCCTCCTGACTTCAGGGCTAGTGCTCTATCCACTGCACCATCTGAAGTCTTTTTTTTTTTTTTAATTTACACAAGTTTGGGACTTACTGAAAATGTCAGAATTTGAGTAGAACTTCTATCCAAAACAGGGGTCCATAACCTGGTGTCCATGAAGCCTTATGGGGATAGGGAGGGTACAGAAATCCATGGACTTGGATGGGGAGAAAATTATATTTTTATTTTCATTAATCTCTAACTGAAATTTAGCATTTCCTTCAATTATTAAAAAAAATCTGCAGACTTCCTTAGCCTGTTCAAGACATCCATGAAAAAAATCCATAAAAAATATAAAGAAGTTAAGAATACCTGCTGATGGTCAATAATATTGGTTTTATAACATATTATTGTAAAATGTGGACTTATTTTTATTTTTAGTCAAGCTTTGTGTTTTTCCTTCTGTACTCCCAATAACTATAAAATACAAATAAGCGATATTATTGGATACCTAAATCCATGAAAACATAAAAAAGTTAAGAACACCTGCTAAAGGTCAATAATATTATTTTTATAACATATTATTGTAAAGTGTGGACTTATTTTTATTTTTAGTCTAGTTTTGTGTTTTTCCTTCTGTGTGCTCTATAACTATAAAATACAAATAATGATATTATTAGATACCTAAAGACAAAGCCAGGAGAATGTTTTTAAGGGAAAAAAGATATGGGGGAGGGAGGAAAGACCATAATGCTCTATTATCATGAGATGAAATTGGTAGCCCTATTGGAGAAAATGGGTTTATAACTTAATTTAAGAAATGTAGTTTTTTTATGAGGATAGATTCCCCAAAGTACTTGACAGTGGTGAATACCATGCCCTTTTCTATAGAGTTAAAAGTAAATTAAATTGTCCCTTGATTTCAAAGACTCTTTTAAGTGAATCAGGATCTGAACTCTCACAACAAAGGCTTTTTGTTTAGACATGCAGGAAACAGTCTAAAAAGAAGTAGATTAGATGAACAAGAAAGGAAAACATCTTTGAAGTCCTGTTTTTTAGAACTTCAAAGATGTTTTCCTTTCTTGTGCATCTCCTCTAAATTGGTTTAGAATAAAATATAAATCAAGCCAGCTCTGTGAATCTTCCATTAGACAGTAGTTCATTATGTCTTCTTGGCCTTGAACAGATTGGGTTTTCCAGCACGGTGGCTAATGTGGACTACATTAGGACTTGGGGAAGACCAGACCCCTGCTATCAAAGGATGAATGGAGATTAGGATTGATTTTTCCTTCATTCTCATTGATAGGCAGGCTCCTGCCTGGATTCATTTACTCCATCAGTGACTTGTGAGAAATGATCTGAGATGGCAGTCAGCCCTAAAATGATGTGAGGTAATTGAGGCTAAATAGGTTAATTTTTACACAATTTGCAAATCATATTTCCACAGTGCCATTGACACTGGTTATCTCAGAGACCTAAGGTCTCATAAAGACAGAGAAACATGTTCTGAGCACCAGAACAGCCCTAGATTTTTAAAATGCCGATGAAATGTACATGCTCCTAGGTGCAGAATCATAGCTGAATCTTGCTTGTCAAAGACACAGGAAAATAAAGAATGTGTCTGACAATTTTTAAAAGGCTTAACTTGCTGCCACTGTATGTTAACTAGATTTTTTTTTTTTTTCTTTTTAACATTATCTTTGAACATGAATGAGAAAAGTTAAGGAGTCTTTCCTTGAATGAGTTATGTCAACACTGTGGAGAAGTAAGGGTAAGTAGGGTCAACAGCCCCCTAGGGCATAGCACACTGAGGAGGCAGAGAGGAGCAATCAGGGATACTTTGTCAATATATATGCTTTTGTTGCCAGAAATCTAACTTTCCATGATATACTTTAGGGTAAATTATGAAAGTTCAAAGCCTTTCCAGTTTTCTAAATGTATTTGCTTTGACCTGCTCTGTTTGTGTGCCTGAGATTTTGTTTTTGTTTTTCCTTTTCTTGTACTTGATTTCTTTATCTGTAAGGTAGAGTCAGTGTTTTCTCTTCAGACCATTCCCAACAATCAGATAGAGCGACTCCACATATTTGCCCTGCCCGCTCCATTTTCATTCTCCATCTTTGACCATCTTGGTTCCCCTTTCCCCTCTGAATACCCCTCTCCTTCCTTCCATTTATCTAAAACATATTCATCGTGTAAACCCAAAGCTCTAGTCCTATCTTATTCCTGAAACTTTTGAGTACTTCTTTTTTTTATTTAAATACTCAATTCTTAATTGTTCTTGCTATTCCCTGTTGGTTAATTCTGTCCCAATGAGATTGCTGAGGAATCATGTTGGAGTGAACACCAGATTCAGATTCAGGAAACCTGAATTTGAGTCTCAATTCTGCTACTAGTGCATTCTTCAGCAAGTCATTCTTTGGGCCCCATTTTCCTCTCTTGCAAAATGAAAGATTTAGTTGACATTAAAGTTCTTTTCCAGCTTTGCCGATGACACTTAAGGGTTGTGAACTATTGTGTACATTTGTGTTCCCACAGCACTTAGTACAGTACTGAGCACTTAGTAGGGAATTATAAACTGTGAAACAAATCTCAACTTCTCTGAGACTTGATTTCTTCATTTATATAATGAGGATTCTTGCCAAACCTCCTGGTAGTTAGTCAACACATGGATTTTAATAGCTATGATAGCAATGACTGGATTATTGTGCTGATCAAATGAGGTTGTGTATATGGAATTACTTGGAAAAATATATTCTACAAATGGAAGCTATCAATTAGGTAAAAAAGTGAGACTCAGGGATGTTAACCACATATAATGAAGAAAGAACATTGACAAAGTGAATGTTTCAAAAAGAGTATGACTAGATTGATGATGGGATTTGAGACAACACTATTCAAGAGAGAATTGAAAAAACAGGATGTTTAGTCTGGGGAAAAAATAAGATGTAGGATAGAAGTCATTGATATTTTAAAGTATCTTATTATTATATAAAGGAAAGATTAAACTTGTTCTTCTTGGTTCCAGCTAGCAAAATCAGAAGAAATGCAAAGCTGCAGAAAAGCAAATTCCAGGCTGGCTATTAGGGGGGATTCTTTATTAATTAGTCATAACAAAAACTGGGGGAAAAGCTGCTTCAGGCAGCAGGGAGTTTGAGATAACATATCTGTGGTACCTCAGAATGCAAGCTAGCTATAAAGTCTAGCATCTGAGGGCTCCTGTTAAGATAGCTGATGACTCATGATGATTAAGTCTGGATTATTCCCTTCCTACCCCATCTCCAGTATCTTTCCAAATATCAAGAAATGCATCAGTAAAAGAATAGCAGTCAATAAAAACTCATTACAAGAAAAACTGCCCCCTTTAAAAAAAAAAACAGTAGAGATAGTGATTAAAAATAAAAGTGGGTATGCAACCTAAAGCTCCAATATAATGAATAAATAATATATGTAATGAAAGAAGTGATTCAAAAATCTCATAAGAGAATATGCAGTAACAATTACAATAACTTCCACAAAACAGTAAAAGAATTAGTGGAAGAAATAAAAATGAAGAACTAGAGCTGTCAAGAAAAGAAATCAGTAAGACAGACCATAATAAATAAGGATAAAGTATGAAGAATTTCTCCAAAACAGTAGATTCTATGGAATAAAAAGAGAGAAAATGAAAGAAAAATTTATTATATCACAATAAAAAGATTAGAAGATTGATAGAAAACTGACCTTTCTACAAGTCAACACAACTGACTTTGAGGATAAAACGCACCCAGATGATTGGAGAATCACTTTGGGGAAAAAAATACAATGAAATGAAAATTCACAATACCAAACTTTAATAAATCATGCGAGAAAGTATTCCAGAAATGTTAAGATATATAGGGCAAATATATAGAACAAGACTCCTCAGATCATTAAGAGAAAGAAAGCTTACCCAGAACTGTCCCTGTGAAACTCTAGATATCCAGTATTCCAACAAACATAAAATCTTGTAAGCAGTCTAGCAGAATCCTTTCATATACCAAGAGAAAAGTGAAAATCAGTAAAAAGCTGTTACTTGTGTATAAGAAATAGAAGAAAAACATTAAAATATTCCAAAAAAGCAAAGAGAATCAGTTTTCACCTTCACATAACTTATCCTAGAAAGTTAACCATAACCATAAATGCAAAAATACAAAATATTAACAGAAAGGAGGAAATTTAGTTTATTTTTCTGAAGAATAAGGATAAGCAAGACATTTAACTTGCAAACTCATTAAAGAAAAGAAAGTTAAGAAAGCTAAATGTGTATATGTGCAAGAAAAAAACAAAGTATGTAACCATTCTTAAGCTTCTAAGGCTATTAAGAGAATTTCAAAAAGGTTTGGAAGGAATGGGATCTTATTGGATCTTTATTTATATCTTTGATTGGGACTGCACAGCAGTTAATCTCCCAAATGATATGAAAAATGGAGGGATCTCTAGAAATACAGAATTTCCAACTCGGTCAGGAGAAGAGGTTATTTATTGTCTTACAGCTCTCACTTTGATTGAAGGACAAAAGGGAAACTGGGGAGAGGATAATGTAAGGGGATAGGAGATATACCAAATTCTCCAATTAGAAAGTGAAAAGCTCTGAAAGTCTTCCAAGATAAAAAGTTATACCAAGAGATATCACAACTGGTTCTTTCCAGAGATAGTGGGGACTTGAAGGAACTTTTGCTAAAGAGAAAAGATATGCTTTTCTGTACTATATCCTACCCCCAGAAGGGAAAACCCTTAAGTCCATGTGGCTTCCTGGCAGAAAACAATGGGGAGGAAGTTTACAGTAAAGACTTTTAAAACTTCACTTAATATTGAGACTCATCATGTCTTAAGCAAAGAGGAAAAAAAAAAAAAAGATTGACCATGTATTTCTTTTCTTCATTTTTTTATTCTGACTTGAAAGACAGATTGTAGTTTGAGGACTTACCTAAACTTAAGTATATTATGAGAAATGGAAATACTCTCTCATTTTAATAAAGAGAAGCCCTTTGAACAGTGTAGATACAGTATCGGAAAGCCTCTCATCATAAAAAGATAAGGAATAAATACTGCCTGATACATCATTGCAGTATAAATATATGGCCTAAATGCTAAAGAGTATGACATCAGAGTAAAAGCTCTCCCAAGCTAGAAGGACCCAAAGCCCAGTGTTAGACTTGTGGAGATTGAATATAGATCAACACACACTATTTTCACTTTTTTCCCCCTCTTTTTTCCTTCTCATGTTTTTTTTTTCCTTTTTGTTCTGTTTTTTTCTCTCTCAACATGACTCATAGAAATATACAAAAAAAATGAATATACATGTATAACCTAAAATTTTTTTTAAAAAGAAACTTCCTGTTTATATCCTTTGGCCATTTACTGCTTTGGGGATGACTTGTGTTGTTATAAGCTTGACTCATTTATGTATTTCAGAAATGAGGCCTTTATCAGAGATACTTCTTGCAAAAAAAAAAAAAGTTCCAGTTTTTTGCTTTCCTTATAAATTTGGTTGCATTGGTTTTGTTTGTGCAAAATCTCCTTAATTTTCCTTAATTTTGTAATCTGTTTTATATTTTGTACTGTTTTGCAACATTTATATCCTTTATATATTCTCATTATCCTAAATCTATTGGTCTGTCCTTCATAACAGATCATTACTTTAGGATTAGATATTTAGAATCAGAATACCAGCCCTGAAATCATGAGGACCTGAGTTCAAGTCTGGCCTCAGACACTTAACATTTCTTAGCTGTGTGACTCTGGGTAAGTCATTTAACCCCAATTGCCTCAGGGGAGAGAAAGAAGAGAGAAGAGAAGAGAAGAGAAGAGAAGAGAAGAGAAGAGAAGAGAAGAGAAGAGAAGAGAGAGAGAAGAGAAGAGAGAGCGCACCAGGAAAGGCCCTTTTAGATGAGAAAACTGAGATCCAAAGAGGTTAAGATTACTCAAGTTGTAAGTAGAAGAGCTAAGGCTTAAATCTAAAATACTGTGACTGCAGATCCAGAAACCTTCCCACTTAGTGGCAGCAAAGTATCTCAAAGATTAGAACATGGAACCTGGAGTTAGGAATCTAGCCTCAAACACAGTAATTAGGGAACTTTAGGGAAATCACTTAATCTCTTTTTGCCTCAATTTCTTTACCTGTAATATGGGATGACAATAATACCAACCTTCCAGAATTGTAGTAAATGTTATGTAAATGTTAGTTATTATTCTTATTGCTTCCTTACTACAGCACAGTGAGTTGAGATTCTCCCTTACAATATTCATTCTGGAGGCTACTTTTCTACAGAAACAAACAGATATTAGAAGAGCATTTGTTCACACTTATTCAAGCTATTCATTCTAACTTAACAGGGGAAATCATAAATGTGCTATTAGGGATTGATAGTTCAGAACTGCTGCACATGCTGGTATCTCCAGAATCACTCTTAGCAATCACGCTTATCCTGGTAAGAAAGAAGCTACTCAGAAGGCATCATGATTGATGTTGACTTATAGACCAGGAAAACTACACATATATCCCAAAGCCAAATAGCCCTTTCATAGATGTTAGCTCAACATATGTATAGCTGAAAAAAGCTGATTCCACTTTGTATTAAAAAAAATTTGAAACTTCTTGAGAACCTACATTTTCAGTAGTAAAAATTTAATTTCATAAGTTGTATGTGTATATGTATGTGTGCATTTACACATGTGGTCTGGACATTGTCAATGTAATTGTTTTTCCTCTGTTTTCTAAATAGAAAGAACTTTTCTTTTGTTGTAGTTTTGGTTTTATTGGCAATTGGTTTTCTTTGAAATATCCAATTTGCAAAGTCTGGGAAAAGTATTTCCCATAAACAAATAAAACCTACACACACGAACAAATCAATTCCAATCTCTACAGAGGTATATCAAAAGAAGATAGAGGACAAAAAGGAAAATATTTTCACTAAATTTCCATTAAGGCAAACCTGTAAGAAAGTTGATTGTAGAGGTATACATGTTTAAAAAAAGGCAAGGGGAAAAAATGACATCTTATATTAAAGACTGAGAAACAGAAATGGAATTCAAAGCTTGGTTTAAAGAAATTTCATATGTGGACCTCTTGTTTTTATTTATCTCCCCATCCACTTTGTAGACAAACGTGTAAGCTGTCCTACTTGACCCACAGTCAACTATAGAAATTGGTTTGAACCATGACAACAGCCTTTAATAAATGTTTGTTGGATGAATGAATGACCATGAACAGTCTATCCCACCCTAATAGTAAGAACTAATCACTCTACCCTTTTTGTCCTGATCTCATTTGGAACAAGAAAATTTTGACCTCCCAGACTCATTCAAAGACCAGGAGCTTGAATGTTGGGTGACTTCTTTGGCAGTTCCCACTAATCCATATTCAAGTTTGTTCCTTTTTTTTTTTTTTTTAATATATTAAGGGAAAAGTAATGAATGGTCAGGGGAGTTCTAGAGTCTTGCTTCATAGGGTTGTGTAAGTCTGTCTCCCTCTTCCATAAAAGTGCTCATGAAAATCTGTTTTGTTTTCAGTAAATATGTTGAATTCTCTTTGAATTCTCTTGGAGTCATAAAGCAGATTTCACAATTATAATTCTCCTTTAAATTTCTCCTTAACTTTGGTTTCATATCATCCTGGTCTGATATATGAAGTAGGCATCTATCTAAGGGTTGTTGCTTAAAACCCTATGGTGAATTCCATTAAATTAAGGGGAATTGTTAAGATGTGAGTTTTGCCATTTACCACTAGGTGTCGGTATGTATTGATTTTGGGGAATAGGAAATTGCCAGGATTTGAAATTTAAAATAATTAGGAGTAAGTTGGGATAAATCCAGAATATTCCTATTTCTTACATTGTGTTTCTTAAAGCATGCTACTCAAACTGTGCCTAAGTAGGAATTGACTTTTTTTTTTCCCCTAATGCAATTGGGATTAAGTGACTTGCCCAGGGTCACACAGCTAGGAAGTCTTAAGTATCTGAGATTAGATTTGAACTCAGGTCCTCCTGACTTCAGGCTGGTGCTCTATGCACTGCACCAACTGGCTGCCCCTGGAATTGACTCTTTTAAATGCTCTTAAATTTTGAAGTCTCCTAAACAGGTTGTTTATATGTTTGTACAAGTTGGGCCTGTGCTATGAGAGCCTATATCTAGATTTTGTTAATTCTGTCTACAAAGAGCTTATTCTTATTAAAGTATAACTTTAGAAAATTTATCTTTTTATTATTGTCTTAGAATTAGGACTTATTTGTATATATTTTTCTCTATTAATGATGAGTATGATTTATCATTCATGAAACCATAGTTTAATAAGATGAATTTTCTTCATAGTATCATCAAATATGGGTTAACACAGAATATCTGGGCAGAGAATAAACATGATAAAAATACATTTCCTGGATCTTTTTTAGGCCAGATAGAATGAGATGAATATTGTATGCTGGAATAATTTTTGTTTTGAGAAATTGTAGGCATATAGATGAAGGGAACAAAGGCAAAAAGGAAGAGAGAAAGTGAGGAAGAAAGGAGTCTAGAGAGGGAAGAAGAGAGGATGGATGCAAACATAAAAGAAACATCTTTGTGCCTGGCACTACGTTCTTAATATTTTGATCCTCTTAATAACCCTGAAACATAAGTCCTATTGTTATTCCACTTTATAGGTGAGCATACTGAGGTAGACAGAGATTGAATGAGTTACTCAAGTCACACAATCAAATTAGCCCATGTTTCCCATCCCTGGCTTGTTTCATCACACAGTGGGACAGCTAGTTGCTGAAGTTTTATGAGATCACACACTGAACTTCTCTGGATTTGAAAGAGGAAGAGACTATGTGTGGAATTATTTGATCATTTTTTAAAAATATCCCATTTCACTCTTAATAAAAAGGTCATTTTTATTTTTTAATCTTCTCTATTTTTATTAACAATTCCACCAGTTCCATGTTAATAATCTTGAAGTCATCTGCAAGCCTTTTCCTTCATCCCTCCAGCCCCATCTCCATATTCAATCAATTTTGCAAAATTCTACCTACATATGTTTCTCTATTGACATGGCCACCATTCTAGTATACTCCAATACAAAACTAGCCTGGAAAGACCAGGCTATATTTGGTCTGTTTTCCCTACAATTCAAATCACATACAGCTGCTAAACTGTATTTTCAAAGTTTAAGTTTGACTATGCCAGCCTCCTCCTTAAAAAACTCCTCTGCTTCTAGGATAAAATACAGACTTATCTGGCATTTAAAAGCCTTCACAATATAGCTCCAACCTATCTTTACAAAAGTAATACATAATATTCTCCCTTCATTCTATGTCCTATTCAAGTTGGTATATTTGTTTATGCTTTTCCCATATTCTCTCTGCCTAAGCATTCTCTTCAGTTTGATAGTTAAATTTAAATTGATGATCTCACATCATGTAACAAAAATGAACTCTTCTCCCAAACATTTAGCATTAAAACTGTTTAGTAGGACTTCCGGCCAAGATGGCGGCGTGGAGGCAGACAGCTGCTTGAGCTCGTTTTCTCTCAGAACTTACTTCATGACAAGCCTCTGACTTAATGCTTGACCCAGAAAGAAATCCACAGATGATCACCAAGAGAAGACATCCTTGAAAGTCGCCAGAAAAGGTCTGTGTTTGTTCGGGGGAGGGTCAATCAGACTGGGCGCAGACTGAGGGCAGACAGCCAGAGCAAGACAGGCAGCTCACACAGCTCAGACCGGAGGGGGAGGGGTGTGATCTCTGCCGTTTCTGTGAAAGGGCTTTTGCCCCAGTGTGGATGCTCCGTCTTGGCAGCAAGCCAGGAGCGGTGGAGAGGGTGTAAACACCGGAGGTGAAGATTAAAACCCCAGAAAGCCAGCGTCTCTCAGAGCCAGGCCACCCCCAACCCCCACCTGGACTGACTCGGTGTGTTCTCAGAGTGCAGACTCAGTACAGTCATTGCTGTTCTGTTAGTGGCTCTCTGCTGCCCTACCCCCAGTCTGTAGAGGAAGCCCATTAATAACATCCAGCCCTATCCCCCGCAAAACAGACCAATTGTTTCTCTTGTCAGTTTGTTTTCTTTGATTCCTGCTCTGACAAAATGAACAAAAAATTCAAAAGGGCTCTAACCATTGACAGCTTCTGTGTGGAGAGGGAGCAGACTTCAAATGCTGAGGAGACTAGGAACAGACTGTCCCCAGATGTATCCCCTGGGAGGGATATAAGCTGCTCCTCAATACAAAAGAACCTCATAGAGGAAATCAAAAAGGCTCTCACAAGAGAGCTGGAAGAGAAATGGGAAAAGGAAAGGGAAGCTTGGCAAGAGAGCCTGGAGAAGTCATCCCATGCATTCAAAGACAGAATGGATAAAGAAATCAAATCATTGAGAAACAAGATTAGTGAGCTGGAAAAGGTAAACAACTCCAAGGAAAACAGGATTAGTGAGCTGGAAAAGGTAAACAACTCCAAGGAAAACAGGATTAGAGAGCTGGAAAAAGAAATCAGCTCTCTAAAAAATAAAATGGATAAAATGGAAAAAAATTCCATAGAAGATAAAAACTCAATTGGACAATTACAAAGAGATATAAAAAAAGTGAGTGAAGAAAATACATCATTGAAAATTAGACTGGAACAAGTAGAAATGAATGACTCAAGGAGAAACCAAGAGGGAGTCAAGCAAAACCAGAGAAATGAAACAATTGAAAAGACTGTCAAGTACCTTACCAGAAAGACAACAGACCTGGAAAACAGATCCAGGAGAGACAATTTGAGAATAATCGGACTCCCTGAAAAATGGGAGGAAAAAAAGAGCTTGGACACCATTTTCGAGGAAATTATCAAAGAGAACTGCCCAGACGTTTTGGAAACAGAGGGTAAAATAGACATTGAAAAAATTCATCGATCACCTACTGAAAGGGACCCTAAAATCAAAACGCCAAGAAATATAGTGGCCAAGTTCAAGAACCATCAGACAAAGGAAAAGATATTGGAAGCTGCTAGAAAAAAACAATTCAGATATAGAGGATCCACAATAAGGATAACACAGGATCTAGCAGCGTCCACATTAAAAGAACGCAGGGCCTGGAACATGATATTCCGAAAGGCTAAGGAACTTGGTATGCAGCCAAGAATAACTTACCCAGCAAGAATGAGCATCATTTTCCAGGGAAGAAGATGGACATTTAACGAAATAAATGAATTCCATCTATTTTTGATGAAAAAACCAGACCTACATAAAAGGTTTGATCTTCAAATACAGAACTCAAGAGACTTCTAAAAAAAGGTAAAAAGAAATCTTGAGAACTATACTTCTGTCAAAAAAATATGTAAAGAACATATGTACAATTTGTCTTAGAAACTAGAGGTGGAAAGGAGATTATATCATAAAAAAGTATAAAGTGGTGGTACTACATCTCATGAAGAGGCAAAGGTAACCTATTATATCTGAGAGAAAGAAAGGAGGGAGATGAACATAGCGTGTATCAATAGACATATTCGATTTATGGTGAAACTTCTTCCACTTCATTGAAAAGTGAAAGGGAAGGAGTAAGATAAGGGGAAGGGAATACAGTAATTTCGAGGAAAAGGGGTAAAATAAGGGGAGGATCTTTAAGGTGGGGGAGGGATCCTAAAAAGGGAGGGCTGTGAAAAGCAAGTGGTGTTTACCAGTTTAATACTGGATAGGAGGGTAAAAGGGAAGGAAAGGGGAAAAGCATAAGCAGGGGTTAATAGGATGGCAAGCAATATAGAATTAGTCCTTCTAACCATAAATGTGAATGGGGCAAACTGCCTCATAAAGAGGAAGCAGTTAGCAGACTGGATTAAAAGTCAGAATCCTACTATATGTTGTTTACAGGAAACACACCTGAAACAGGATGAGACATTCAAACTAAAAGTAAAAGGGTGGAGCAGAATCTATTATGCTTCAGGCAAAACCAAAAAAGCAGGAGTAGCCATCCTCATCTCAGATCAAGCAAACACAAAAATTGATCTAATTAAAAGAGATAAGGAAGGGCATTATATCCTGCTAAAGGGAAGCATCAATAGTGAAGCAGTATCAATATTAAACATGTATGCACCAAGTGGTGCAGCATCTAAATTCTTAAAAGAGAAATTAAGAGAGCTGCAAGAGGAAATAGATAGCAAAACTATAATAGTGGGAGATCTCAACCTTGCACTCTCAGAATTAGATAAATCAAACCACAAAATAAATAAGAAAGAAGTCAAAGAGGTAAATAGAATACTAGAAAAGTTTGATATGATAGATCTTTGGCGAAAGCTAAATGGAGACAGAAAGTAATATACTTTCTTCTCAGCAGTTCATGGAACCTATACAAAAATTGATCATATACTAGGGCATAAAAACCTCAAAATCAAATGCAGTAAGGCAGAAATAGTAAATGCATCCTTTTCAGACCATAATGCAATCAAAATAACATTTAATAAAAAGCCAGGGGAAAATAGACCAAAAAATAATTGGAAACTGAATAATCTTATACTAAAGAATGATTGGGTAAAACAGCAAATCATAGACATAATTAATAACTTCACCCAAGAAAATGACAATAATGAGACATCATACCAAAATGTGTGGGATACAGCCAAAGCAGTAATTAAGGGAAGTTTTATATCTCTACAGGCCTACTTGCATAAAATAGAGAAAGAGAGGGCCAACGAATTGGGTTTACAACTAAAATTGCTAGAAAAGGAACAAATTAAAAACCCCCAGACAAACACAAAACTTGAAATTCAAAAAATAAAAGGTGAGATTAATAAAATTGAAAGTAAAAAAACTATTGAATTAATTAATAAAACTAAGAGTTGGTTTTATGAAAAAACCAACAAAATAGACAAACCCTTAGTAAACCTGATTAAAAAAAGGAAAGAGAAAAAGCAAATTGATAGTCTTGAAAATGAAAAGGGTGAACTCACCACTAATGAAGAGGAAATTAGAACAATAGTTAGGAGCTACTTTGCTCAACTTTATGCCGATAAATTCGATAACTTAAATGAAATGGAAGAATACCTTCAAAAATATAGCTTGCCCAGATTAACAGAGGAAGAAGTAAGTAGTCTAAATAGTCCCATCTCAGAAAAAGAAATAGACCAAGCTATTAACCAGCTTCCTAAGAAAAAGTCCCCAGGACCAGATGGATTTACAGGTGAATTCTACCAAACATTTAAAGAACAACTAACTCCAATGCTATGTAAACTATTTGAAAAAATAGGGATTGAAGGAGTCCTACCAAATTCCTTCTATGACACAGACATGGTACTGATACCTAAACCAGGTAGATCGAAAACTGAGAAAGAAAACTACAGACCAATTTCCTTAATGAATATTGATGCAAAAATCTTAAATAAGATATTAGCAAATAGACTTCAGAAAATCATCCCCAGGATAATACACTATGACCAAGTGGGATTTATACCAGGAATGCAGGGCTGGTTTAATATTAGGAAAACTATTAGTATAATTGACCATATTAATAATCAAATTAATAAAAACCATATGATCATCTCAATAGATGCAGAAAAGGCATTTGATAAAATCCAACATCCATTCCTACTAAAAACGCTTGAGAGTATAGGAATAAATGGACTATTCCTTAAAATAATAAGGAGCATATATTTAAAACCTTCAGTAAACATCATATGTAATGGTGATAAACTAGAACCTTTCCCTGTAAGATCAGGAGTGAAACAAGGTTGCCCACTATCACCATTACTATTCAATATAGTACTAGAAACTCTAGCCTTGGCAATAAGAGCCGAGAAAGAGATCCAAGGAATTAGAGTAGGAAATGAAGAAATCAAATTGTCACTTTTCGCAGATGACATGATGGTATACTTAGAGAACCCCAAAGACTCTGCTAAAAAGCTATTAGAAATAATCCAGAATTTTAGCAAAGTCGCAGGATACAAAATAAATCCACATAAATCCTCAGGATTTTTATACATTACCAACACAATCCAACAGCAAGAGATACAAAGAGAAATTCCATTCAAAATAACAGTCGATAGTATCAAATATTTGGGAATATATCTACCAAAGGAGAGTCAGGAATTATATGAGCAAAATTACAAAACACTTGCCACAAAAATAAAGTCAGATTTAAATAATTGGAAAGACATTCAATGTTCTTGGATAGGCCGAGCGAATATAATAAAGATGACAATACTCCCCAAACTAATCTATTTATTTAGTGCTATACCAATCAGACTCCCAAGAAACTATTTTAATGACCTAGAAAAAATAACAACAAAATTCATATGGAAGAATAAAAGGTCGAGAATTGCAAGGGAACTAATGAAAAAAAAGTCAGAGGAAGGTGGTCTAAGTGTACCTGATTTAAAGCTATATTATAAAGCAACAGTCACCAAAACCATTTGGTATTGGCTAAGAAATAGACTAGTTGATCAGTGGCATAGGTTAGGTTCACAGGGCAAGATAGTGAATAAAAATAGCAATCTAATCTTTGACAAACCCAAAGATCCCAAATTTTGGGATAAGAATTCATTATTTGACAAAAACTGCTGGGAAAACTGGAAATTAGTATGGCAGAAACTAGGTATGGACCCACATTTAACACCACATACTAAGATTAGATCAAAATGGGTCCAAGATTTAGGCATAAAGAACGAAATCATAAATAAATTGGAGGAACATGGGATGGTTTACCTCTCAGACTTGTGGAGAAGGAAGGAGTTTGTGTCCAAGGGAGAACTAGAGACCATTATTGATCATAAAATAGAACATTTTGATTACACCAAATTAAAAAGTTTCTGCACAAACAAAACTAATGCAAACAAGATTAGAAGGGAAGTAACAAATTGGGAAAAAATTTTTACAGTTAAAGGTTCTGATAAAGGCCTCATCTCCAAAATATACAGAGAATTGACTTTAATTTATAAGAAATCAAGCCATTCTCCAATTGATAAATGGTCAAAGGATATGAACAGACAATTTTCAGATGATGAAATTAAAACTATTTCCACTCATATGAAAGAGTGTTCCAAATCACTATTGATCAGAGAAATGCAAATTAAGACAACTCTGAGGTATCATTACACACCTGTCAGATTGGCTAAGATGACAGGAACAAATAACGATGAATGTTGGAGGGGCTGTGGGAAAACTGGGACACTCATGCATTGTTGGTGGAGTTGTGAAAGAATCCAACCATTCTGGAGAGCAATCTGGAATTATGCCCAAAAAGTTATCAAAATGTGCATACCCTTTGACCCAGCCATACTACTACTGGGCTTATACCCCAAGGAACTACTAGAGAAGGGAAAGGGTCCTGTATGTGCCAAAATGTTTGTGGCAGCCCTTTTCATAGTGGCTAGAAGCTGGAAGATGAATGGATGTCCATCAATTGGAGAATGGTTGGGTAAACTATGGTATATGAATGTTATGGAATATTATTGTTCTGTAAGAAATGACCAACAGGAGAAATACAGAGAGGCTTGGAGAGACTTACATCAACTGATGCTGAGTGAAACGAGCAGAACCAGAAGATCATTATACACTTCAACAATGATACTGTACGAGGATGTATGCTGATGGAAGTGGATTTCTTCAACATAGAGAAGAGCTAATCCAATTCCAATTGATTAATGATGGACAGAACCAGCTACATCCAGAAAAGGAACACTGGGAAATGAATGTAAACTGTTATTTTTACCTTCTGAATCCAATTCTTCCTGTGCAACAAAAAATTCGGTTCTACACACATATATTGTATCTAAATTATACTGTAATATATTTAACATATATAAGACTGCTTGCCATCTGGGGGAGGGGGTTGGGGGAGGAAGGGAAAAAATCTGAATAGAAGTAAGTGCAAGGGATAATGTTGTAAAAAATTACCCATGCATATGTACTGTCAAAAAATGTTATAATTATAAAATAAAATAAAAAATTAAAAAAAAAAAAAAACTGTTTAGTAAATCATTTAGTGTGATTTTTGACAGCTTCTTTCACAACATTCAGCTCAAGGACCATCTTTTCTCCGTGAAGGCTATCCTCATCTTCAAAAAGGATATTTTTAAACATATGACTCTCTCACAGTCAACTTTCTTACTATTTTGATTTAATGAAAATTAAGGGAACAAATCTTTCTGTTCTCCACCCCCATCCATCATTATCTCTGGTTTTCCCTCTAGTGTTACTGGATGTCATGTCATTATCCTGTGGTAATATTTTTAAGGGCTGAATTATCACCAGCATGTCAAGATACTGTAAGATTTAACTATTATATGATATTGAGCTGGGTTTTCCTGTCAAAGTCACACTACATGATTTACTAAACGGTTTTAATGCTAAATGTTTGGGAAAGGGGTTCGTTTTTGTGATGAGATTTTAGATAATCAATTTAAATTTAATCATCGATTTAAAATTCCCTTCACTGATATAAATTTGCCACATTCTGCTCTTTAATAACTTAGGGTCTTAAAGACCTTGAGGATTGAGAAGATTAAATGACTTGGCCATAATCACATGACAAGTATAAAAAGCAAGACTTAGGAGTATAGATATAGAATTAGAAGGGGCCCGGGAATCAATGAGTCCAGCCCCTGATTTTACAGATGAAGAAACTGAGGCAAATAGAGGTTAAGTGGCTTGCTTAGGTTAACATAGCTATTAAGTGTCTGAGAAAGGATCTGACTTCAAGCCCAATCACCACACTGCACTGTCTAGAATTTGAATTCAGGTTCTAGGACCAAGACAAATTTGTTGGTTTTTCAATAGTACAACAAGAAATTGGTATGGACAAAGAGAGGAAATAGGATTTAATTTTTTTTTTTTTTTGGTCTGGGAAGATGAGTCAGCAGAGTATGCTGTTACCACATGGTAATAGTGGACTATTTAATAACAGTTTTGATTATTGTTGTTCTGTTCTGCAGTTCTGAAAAAAAATTCTGCTCAGGTACGGGGTGGCCTTCATTCACCGAGGCTTATGGCACATCTGGCTCAGATGAAAGTAAAAGCAATATCCTGAGGCGACCAGACTACTCCCTGGGATCAGCTCGAGTAGAGGTTGTTTGCAAACAGGTACATTTATTTTAAAGTTACGCAGAAATCAGAATGAATATTTTCTTCCAGCCTTTTTGTTGACATTTCCAATTTCTTAACATCAGACCACAGGAGCGGACTTGTAACTACTTAAAACACTTTTTTTCTTTTTAAATCACTTAGCAACTTAAAAAGTAATTCTGAAATGATGATTCTGTTTGGTGTTCCTTAAGTTCAGAATAACAAAAATTAATGTAGTTCCAGCCCTTCTTATATAGTTCTCAACACTGGAAATAACACCATAATGGCTCCCAACGTATCATCTCAATCTTTGGTATCTTCTCAACCTTTGGTATCTTCTCAACCTTTGGTATCTTCTCAACCTTTGGTATCTTCTCAATCTTTGGTATCTTCTCAATCTTTGGTATCTTCTTCTCAAGCCTTGGTCTCTTCTTCTCAAGCCTTGGTCTCTCCAGCTTGAGCTTTCCCTAAGAAATTAGGAGCAGAATCAGAATCTGGTTTGGGAATAGACAGAAAACTAAAAGTGATTCATTTCACCTTTCCCCATCTCCGGGAGCTGATTAAGGAATAATTAGGATGAAAGCTTTGCTATGCCCTCATACTAACATTAAGGAGGAATATGCTAAATTATTAGGAGAAAGAAGCTATAACTGATTTTATGAGAGTATAAGCATGAGATATAGCCATTTTCATCTGTGCTATAATAGAGTCTTCTCTCTCATCAATCAGCCTTAACCAAGGGCCACATGAAGAACCAGAAATTCTTTTATAGGAACTAGAAAATAAACAATTTCCAGCTATAAGGAAATCTTGCAAATCAAAACAGACAATAGAAATCCAGAAATAAGACTTAAGATTCCAAGAAAGCAAATTGTAGACCAGGAATTCTTAAACTGAGCTTGAATTTTTTTCATATTCTGATAACTATATTATAGCAAAACTGATATCCTTGGTAATCCTATTTATATTATTTTAGGCATTTAAAAACATTATTGTGATTAGGAAGCCATATTCACAAGAGAGATTAAAATTCCTGCTGGAGGCAAATGGAATTTTTTGAAAATGAAGAACTGATTCTTAACTTTTGTGTTCAATTCCTTCTGTTAATAAGAGCTCCCATGGAGGCTTGTAGCATTCTGGAAATTCATTCCCACTCAAAAACCATTTATTAAGCACTTATTTGATGTCAGGCATCAAATGCTAGGTTACTGAGAATACAAAGACAAGAATAAAATCTATCCCCTTCTTAAATAATTTTTAAAAATTAGATTAGCAAATAGTGTCAAAGTAAAGTTTGGGTGCAGTAAGGGAACTGGACGGTGAGATTCTGTTTGTTTCGTTTTTGGTCTAGGTCTATGGTTAGAGCTGTGGTTTCATATAGCAAACTCTAAATAAAGGAAATCCCTTCAGAAATGGAAGTCAATCATCTGTTCTGCAATGGAAGAACTAAGAGAGCTAGTTGGGCTACAAGTGACTTGTCCAGGACCACATAGCTTATATATATTCAAAGGTAGAACTGAACCCAGATCTTCCTACCTAGCTTACTGTCCATGGCACCATATTGCCATCATGAAGGATATCATGTTGTTAAGTACTTTGGAAGATCAAAATGAAACTATTAAAGGTAATTAAAGGTAACTGAGAAAGTAGTAGCTATAGAGATTTTGTTCCAAGGGGTGACTCACTTGCTAGAGGAAATAATTCCTCAAAAGAACCAATTATCAACGTTTCGGTGTGAGTTTTTATACCTCAGAAATAAAAAAATGCTATCAATCAGGATTTGAATCATTGCTTTATTGAATATCTAGACTTAAGAAAGTTATAGGACAATTGTTAATGATATAGATCAAAAGTGTGTTGGGTTTTTGGAGAGCCAGTTGTTTAACATTCAATAGCACATTTCTGAGGGAAGAAATACATTTAGAAACAAAGGTGACATTACAACAAAAGACATCACTAAACATTTATTTAAAATGATTGATTTGTTTTTATATGAATGAGGCTGTAGAGCACTTCTGGGTTACTAATGATGAGGGGTTTTTTTTGTTTTATTTTTGACAGTGTGAAGCTCACTTAGGCCATGTGTTTCCAGATGGGCCTGAACCTACTGGACAGAGATTTTGCATCAACAGTGTGGCACTGACATTTAAACCGAGTTTAAACTGATCAACTCAAAATCTGAAGAGGCAAAACATGGTTTAGGGGAAGGAATACTGCATTTAATATCAGGAGATTTAGAGATTTGAATTTTAACACTAATACTAATAGTATAATCAAGGGCAAATAAATCCCTAAACTTTCCTGAGCTTCAGTTTCTTCATCTATAAAATGGAAGTATAGTGTATAGTATACATAGCCTCTGTCAACTTTTGCATTCTCTGGGTTTTTAAAAAATTGTGTTTATATAGATATACATTTACATATATGTGTGTGTGTATATATACATGTGTATGTCTCATGTCTCTGTGTTTTTGTGCATGTCCATATGGTTGTGTTATAAAACTATAAATCACTTTAATGAATCATTATAATTCTGTTATAGAAAATATAAATCACTACAAAAGTCCACAAATTGAATTTCCTGAACATATTTTTATTCATTCCAAATCCTTTGATAGCCCTTTCATTAGACTTGGCAATAGCATAGACAGTGTCAATTATGGGTAACAAGCTCTTATTTTTAGATTCTTTTCTAATCATTAAGAGACACATTACTTATTTCTGAAGTGTGTGTGTGTGTGTGTGCGTTGCTTATTGCTACAAGGAGCTATAGAAGTACTAAATTATGTAAGTCAACAGAAAGTTTCATTCAAATTGACAAAGACAGATGAACTAAGAATTGTTTTCCAGTGTTTGCAGAATAACTCTCAACAAATACCTGCATAGCTTGATATACTAATAACTTGATCATACAATTAGGAGAAAGCCTAGAACATAAAAGAGGGGGTTACTGGGTTGGCCTCTACTTCTTTCCATGGGTGAGTTGTTACTGTTAACTTTTTTTATAACACAGCCAATGTGTTCTGTGCATTGGAGGAAGTATAGAGTGAACTAAGACAGAATTCCTTCCCTCAAGAAGCTTACCAATTACTTTGGGAATATTTTCCAATCCAATAAAACATTGATTAAGCACCTACTATGTTCCAGGTTCTATATTAAGCATTGTTGATACAGTAATTAAAAAAAAAAGCCATTCTCTGCCCTTGAGGTGTTAGTAATTTAATGTAGAGAGGCAACAAAATTTAAAGGATAAAAAAATAAATAATTTAAGGGATCATGCAATTTAAAATTTTGTTACATTTTAACAGTGCTTTTCCATTTCTTTAGTAGCATAGAAACTGAGTGGGGCAAGGATAATTAAACTAAGAAGTTACCAGTTGTTAAGACATTTTATATCCTCTGCTTTAGGTTTTGTGTTCATCTCCCTAAACAATGATTCTTTTGAGCTACATCTGGGATAACTAGCATGTTAGAGAAGATGTTAATTATGGCTTTATTAAGGGTCTAAGTTCAGTTTGTGTCATCATATTACATGACTGGACATTCTGTTATTAGTGTGGCCTAAAAAAATCAGTTAATTAACAAGAATAGACATAGGATTAATTTAAAATGTATACCTCCTTCCCATGTTCTCCAGTTGTCAGAGGAGTTACTATGCCAAAAGGTGAAGGCATGTTGCGTAATTTTGAGCAGTTTCTCCTGTATCCAAGAACACCATTGTATCCTGGGATTGGTTTGAGAGAAGAAAATAGAAAGTCATGTCCTTGTACTTCTTCCGCAGAATGACCTAGGAACAATCCACAAAGAAGGATTAGACTGAGTCTGTTTTAAAGCCATTCATTCATCCATCCATTCTTAGCAAACATTCATTACCGATTATGGTTAAGAGATTGTACTAGGCACAGGAGTAAACAGATAAATAATAATAAACATTGAACCTGCAACTAGTAAAGCAGGTAAGTCATACAATAAGAGACTGACTTTGAAATAAGGGTCTCAATTCTAATATTGGTTATATCACAGACTACTTGTGTGACTTTGGGCTAATACCTTTATTAGTTCAGGCTAATTTCCTTGTGTATAAAATGAATGAGATCAGATGGTGCACAAGATACCATTCAGCTCATAATATATGATTCTGAGATTATATATAAAAATGCTAAGAACCTAGATTCATGTTTAAGATGAATAGAAGAGGGATAAACTAGAGGCGAGCCTATGAGGAGGTTACTGCAACAGGCAGGTTAGAACCAGGAAGGACTTCTATTTGTCATAATGGCAAAAAGAAAAAGAGCAAAGTCTGATTACAGCAAGATAAATGAATAAAAACTTTGAAAATCTGAAAAACATGCAATTGGGAGGGAAATAAAATGCCATATTAAAAAAATCTGAAGAACTATGATCAACACAATGACCAAGCAGGACTCCAGAAGATCAAAGATAAATTATCATTTCCAATTCTAGGCAGAGAAAGGATAAAATAGAGGTGTAAAATTAGACATACATTCTCAGACAAAGCCAATGGCAGATTTGTTTTGCTTGACTACCATTATTTGTTACAAGGGTCAGCTTTGGGGAGGGGGTTTAAAGTTATGTGAAGGAGAGTAAGTCATAGAAATTCCAAAAACCCCCCAACAATAAACATATTAAGCACCTATTATTTGCAAGACACTTTGCTGAATACTATGGATACAAAGAAAGATCTGAAAGATCTTAAGGAGCTTACACAGTCTAATGGAAGAAACCATATAAAAGCAAATAACTATGTACAAACAAGATATATACAGGATAAGTTGGAGATAATCAATAGAAAAAAGTCACTACTTACATTAAGAATGATTAAGAAAGACTTCTTGTAGAAGTTGGGATTTTAGCTGGGATTTGAAGGAACTAGGGAAACCAGGAGACAGACATGAGGAAGGAGAGAATTCCAGAAATGTGAGCAGCCAATGGAAATGCATGGTTGGGAGATGGAGGACAGCATAGAGACCAATATCTCTATCTTGTAGAGTGGAGGGGAGAGCAAGACTCAAGAAAGGAAAGAGCCAGTTATTAATGGCTTCCAAACCCAAAATGATTTAATTTGATTTTGGAGCTAATAGAGAGATACTGCAGTTTATTGAAGAAGTGGGATGGGGTGACAGACCTGTGCTTCAGGAAGATCAATTTGATAGCTGAGCAGAGAATGGACTGGGATGGAGAGAGACAAGGTAAAGACAAAAAGGAAAGAATAAAAGTATCAATGAAACATGTTTAAAATAACAAAAAAAAACCAGTATCAAGAAAATGCAATGTTGAGATCTCAAATGGTATTATAAAGCAGTAATCATTAAAGCCATTTAAAAATAGAAAGGTAAATTAATGAAACAGACCAGAAAAAGGAAGAATTAGAAATAAGTGAATTCCATATATTGTATCTAGGTTATACTGTAACACATGTAAAATGTATGGGATTGCCTGTCATCTAAGGGAGGGAGTAGAGGGAGGGAGGGGATAATTTGGAAAAATGAATACAAGGGATAATGTTATAAAAAAAATTACTCATGCATACATACTGTCAAAATTTTTTATAATAAAGTGACCTTGTTTTCAAAAAAAAAAAAAAAGAAAAATAAGTGAATTCAAAAACTCAACATTTGTCAATTAATATGAAAACTTAAATAATGTTAGGAAGAGTTCTCTATTTGATAAGAATTTCTGGGGAAACAAATATAGTCTGGTAGAAATCAGGCTTAAACAAATATCCCATACTATAAATTCAAAATGTATACATGATCTGAATATTAAAATCATACCAAGAAGTAAAGCAAACCATTTGCTTTTCACAGCTATGGGAAGGGGGTGAATTCATCACCAAACAAGATAAAATAGATTATTCTGATGATATAAAATTGAAAAGCTGCAGGAACAAAATTAATATAGCTAAAATAAAAAAGGTAAGCAATCAACTGGGGAAAATGTTTTTTTTAAATCAAATATCTCTAGATAAATGTCTAATATCTCAAATATGTAGGCAACAGAAACACTCATACACACACACACACACACACACACACACACACACAAGTCATTCCTTAATAGATAAGTGGTCAGTAGATATAAGCAAACTGTGAACAACTATATAAAAATTTTCAAATCTCTAATAATACGAGAGAAATAGAAATCAAAATAACCTTTAACATCACATCCCATCAACCTGGCAAATATGACTAAAAATAGAATAATTGGTCGAGGGGTTGTAGAAGATGAGCAAAGCATTAATGGCATAGCTTTAATTTCATAGTTTTTCCTATTTCATTAATTTACTTTTCTATTTTTAAGTGGCTTTGATGATTACTGCTTTATAATGCCATTTGAGGTCTCAATATTGTATTTTCTTCATACTGATCTCTTGTTATTTTAAAAATGTTTCATTGATACTTTTCTTCTTTCCTTTCTGTTTTTGCCTTATCTCTCTCCAATCCAGTCTATTCTCTGCTCAGCTATTAAACTGATCTTCCTAAATTCATACCTTTGAATTGATAATAACTATTTTGGCAAAAAAACAATTTGGAATTTTAAAAGTTAAGTGGCTAAAATGTCTATATTCTTTGACCTAGAGATTCCATTGTTAAGCATATACTCTTCTTCCCCACCCCCAGCCCAAGAAGTCAAAACAAAAAGAAGAGCACCATATATACCAAGATATTTATAACAGCATTTTTCATGGTAGCAAGGAACTGGAAACCAAGATACCCATTGATTGGGGAATTGTAGAACAAATTTGGTGTATGAATGTATGTAAAGTAATATTATGTTGTTGTAAGACATCATTAATGTTATGGATATAAAGAAGCATGGAAATAATTATTATGAATCAATTGGTTTTTATACATTCAAGCCCATCACCAGGAGCTAAGCAATAACAACTGGCACTAATTGGTATAAAGTTTGCAAAAATGCTTTTTATGTACATTAACTCATTTGAATCTCATAATAATCCTGTGAGATAGATGCTATATATGAAATGAATTATATGTGAAGACCAATATATGAAATGATTATAACAATTCAAAACAATATTATGAAATTATTATGACCAAGTCTGGCTCCAAGGAATAGCTTTGAAAAGCTACCTCCACCCACCTCTTTAAAAAATTGGGGATCTTACCAGTTTGGAAAACTGCATATGATGTCAGACTTTAAATTGTGTGATTAGTTTTATTGGATTGTTTTCTTTTTTAATTCTTTATTATAAAAGAAAGATACTTGGGAGGACTAGAGGAAGAAATATATAGGGAAAACAGGTGATATAAAAATAAAGGATATCAATTAAAATTATTTTTAAATAAACAAAAAAGTGAAAAGAAAGTTGAAAGGGGGCATAAATAAGCAGGTTAGCTTTGGAGCCACTATTTAAAATGTTTCCATACATATAAATATATATTAGTTTAAACAAATAGTGTTCATC
Organism: Sminthopsis crassicaudata; assembly: GCF_048593235.1. NCBI lineage: Eukaryota > Metazoa > Chordata > Mammalia > Dasyuromorphia > Dasyuridae > Sminthopsis > Sminthopsis crassicaudata. Next base: position 59,739,307 of record NC_133621.1, read on the forward strand.
TGGTGCATACTCAATCTTTTTTCTCTGAATATAGAAATATTTGTATTTGTTGATTTTTTTTTGTCACTCATAATAAAAAAACCAAAAGGTAGTCAAGGAAAACATAATTGACTTGGATTTAGAATACTAGTGAGAGTATACACAAGGTTAATGAAAATATCATTAATAAAAATAAAGACACAGATTGGGGGTGGGGAGAAGAGAGATTATGAACTCAGTTTTAGATTACTCTTTCCCAGAAATTTAAATAAGCATGAAAGTCAACATCAATAATACATTCAATATGGTGCATAGTGTGTTTAGACTGAAGAGCAAGTTATAAAATTAATAATGACCCACAGGGTGGCATAAAGTTTTTATTACCATATCAACTTTCCCATGGATAACTAAGAAGTCTTTTTGGTGAAAGGTAAATTTTCAACATGAGAAGTGGTATTTGATTAATCCACCAGTGATTGGTCCAGAGGGAGCCATTTTAATGCTGCCTAAATTCCTTGAGATCACTTCCCTATCCAAGTCTTAGAACAAAAAAAAAGAGTAATCATATGTCTCCTTAGAACTGAGTTACATACAAGACCCTCAGAGAGATCCGATTGAGAAAGCATTCTTGACTATGGATATTTGAGAGTCAGCTTTAATTTCACCATTCAATTATGTTGTTGTAAGACATCATTAATGTTATGGATATAAAGAAGCATGGATATTGGAGAGTCAGCTTTAGTTTCACCATTCAATGAAGTAATAGAAAGAGTACTGGACTTAGAATTAAGAGTATGGGCTCAAATATTGCCTCTGATCTAGATCTAGATCTAGTTCTAGATCTCAGATTCCTCATTTGTAAAATTATGGTAATAGCAGCATCCATTTCATAAGATTATTGTTGAGACTCAAATGACCTAACGTACTTAAAAAACACTTTGCAAACTTAATACCAACCAATGGGTTCAAATCTAGTCTTTGATACTTAATTCATTACTTGTGTGATCTTGACCAAGTAGGGGCTTAGTTTCCTTATCTTCAAAATCAGAGGACTGTACAATAGCCCTTGAGTCAAGACCCCTCTTCCAGTTCTAAATCTATGATTCCTATGACCAAAGAACTACAGAGAGATGGTTCTATGTCATTCAGAATAACACAGTGCTAATGTTAATTGCTCCCCCCCCCCATTTCACTACATCATTTAGTGTCATAGACAAAAGAATAATTAACGTTATATTTGGGCACTGATTAGATACTGATGGGGAAGGATAATACAAGGGAGGGTGGAGAGAATATTCCTAAGTAATCGGTACATATGACTGATTAGAAAAACTGTTTACGAACTTATTTCTTCCTAGCATTTGGCCCTTGAAGTAATTTTCTATGTGAATGTTAAAAGCCAGATGAAAAAATAAATAAAACGACCCTGATTACTCTTCTTTGTGCTTCAATCAGCAGCATGTCAGTTTCTGAATAAACTTTAATTCCTTTGCTACGCCTGTAGACAAGGAAATTTGCACCACAATTTTTAAAATTCCCTGTTAGGGGTCTTAAGAACAATTAGCAATTAAAATAATCCTACATTTCTGCTTCACAAGCACAGTTGGCAGGATTGATTTGACAATCACATGTGCCACCCCAGTCAGTTTTGTTAGCTTCAAGATCCATCTATAATTCCTTGCTCCAATATCGAGTTCCTGTGTGGAGATACTCAGGACTTCTAATACCAGTAGTCCATGGAGAAAAACTGGCTATGCAGGAAAGACTCCGAGGGAAATCTTAGAAATGTATGGAGTCAGGAGCCCATTGATCAACCTATCTTCCTTGGGAGATAATTATCAGAATGCCTGAAAAGGACCCTAAGTCTTCTGCTCCCCTTTCCACTTATACAGTGACCATAATAGGGTGACCAAAAGGAGAGCAGAAAGTGCTAAGGCTCATATACTTTTTTAGACCGTCAATAAATAGTAATTTAACTGTAGATTCTAGAAGTATGAGATTAATCAGTTAGTAGGGTATCATCGAAAAAAATGCTTCTACTGATAATAACTAGCATTTATACAGCACTTTAAGGTTTGCATATATTATTTCATTTGATTCTCAAAGTCACCTTTTTTTTTTTTTTCCTTTTTTCATTATATAGCTCTTTATTTACCAGATATACGCATGGGTAATTTTTCAGCATTGACAATTGCCAAACCTTTTGTTTTAATTTTTCCCCTCCTCGCCCCCCCCCCCCAGATGGCAGGTTGACCAATACATGTTAAATATGTTAAAGTATAAATTAAATACAGTATATGTATACTTGTCCATACAGTTATTTTGCGAAGTCACCTTTTTAAAGTAGGTTAGTATTAACCCTGTTTTACAAATGAGGAAACTGAGAATGAGAGGGATTGTGGGACTTGCTTTAGCAAGTATCTGAGGCAAGATCTGACCGTCAAGCCCAGCGCTCTAGCCCCTTCAGCTCCTACCTATCTCATGCAGGGGTAGCAAAGAAAAGCAAAAAGCATTTCCTAGGATCCGACACCGTTGCTTCTTATAACATCAGCATAATCCGCTACCAGCCTTGTTAGCCTTCTTTGACAGATGAGGGGAGCCCGGGAGAGAGAGGGAGGAAGGGGGTGGGGAAGGCGAGGAATGGCTTCTCCTGCCTCCAAATCCACTCAAGCTGAGGAGCCGCACCTGGGAGCACTCAGACAGCTCCGGGAGCTGGAGGAAGGAGGCCGGCCCCGCGGAGCCGGAGGCAGCACCCAGAGCCAGTGCCCGAGGCAGAGGCCGCAGCAGCTCCGGACCTTTACCACACACTTCAAAACCCGGGGGAATACGAAAATACTAGAGACACAAAGCTTCTCTTCTTTTTTCTTTTCTTTTTTTCTTCTTTTTCCGTTCTCCTATCTTATATTGCTCTCCTCTCCTTCCTTTTCTCTTTCCCAACCTCTCTTCCTGCTCCCCTCTCTTTATCTTATCTCTGTCCTGCCTCTGGGTGTCTCTGTGTGTCTGTGTTTCTGTGTCTCTGTCCTAGCTCTCTGTGTGTCTATATCTCTGTCTTTCTCTCTGTCTCTGTGTCTCTCTCATTTTCTCTCTCCCCCTTATCCTCTCCTCCCTCTCTCCCTCTCTCCCTCACCCTCTTTTCTTCCCTCCCCTCTCTCTTCTTCCTTCTTTCTCTCCTTTCCTGTATTCTCCCTCCCTCCCTCTTTCTCTTCCCCTCCTTTTCTCTTTCTCTCTGTCTCCCTCTTTCCCTCCCTTCCCTCTACTCGTTCACATATATCTTAAGTAAAAATATAAAATAGGTGAATTCTTAGGAGCCTAGATTTAAAAGAAGGCTGTAAGATTAAGTCATATGGCTCAATAGTCTCAATTTGCAGAGGAGAAAACTGAGTTCCATAAAGGTCAAAAGTCACACAGGTTGAATCTAGATTTGAACACAGGTTCTTATGGGTTGATGATGTATCAAATGCCCAGATAATCCAATGGGATTCTTGAACAGGTTCTGCCTGCCTTTTCTTGTCAGTGCCCTGATCCAATTCATCTTTTTCTTCTTTTCTCCCTTTCAGCAAAGTTTATTTTTCCTATAGACAAATCCTTTTTTCTTCTTTGAAGCTAACTCACCTGTACTTAGGAGATAATGGCAGCTAATAGGAAAATGTATTATTATTTCCCAGGGAATATATTTGCATTAAAGAAGAAATGTCTTAGAGTAAGGTAGTGTTTTACTATAAAGAAATGTCAAAAAGGTTAGAATCTGTCACCGAGCAGATGTGAGGATTTTTTTTTCTAAATTTGCTCTGTTTTTAATTTTCATTATTATTTTCAGTTCTAAATTTTTCCCTTCACTAGGTCCCTTCCATATTCATTGAGAAGGCAAGAACTATAATGGGAGGCAGATATTTTTAGGAAATTATGGTAGGCTGCCCTCCACAAATTTCATCTCAAAAAGTCAGGTATATAATTTTTTGTGATATCCCACAATTTTTATGTCCTGAACATCCTACTTTTCAATTAGTTATTTGCTGTGGCTGTAAAAATACATATATTGATCTCAGACGCAAAATTATAAGCAAATATTCACAAGTCCAGATACAGAACTAAATAAATCCCTACTTTAGAAAGAGTGACCTTAAGAGATGATAATTTTCCTTTTACCTGCACCTGGTCTGTTCCTCCTCCTGAGACGTAGAGCCATTGGTCCTATAATATCTTTCCTTGCTGCCTCTTCCTCTTTCTGGAGCATTAACAATTTAAACCACTGCAAAGATAAAATGGGTATATAGGAACTTGAGAGAGTAAGGAAGAGCAAACTCATAAAAGTACAGAGCACTGCTGTTAGGCCTCTGACTTGGCTGGAAAAAGAACAGAATGTGCTGACACATAATGGCTAAAATCAATATGATGGGAGTGGTTCATGCCAGTATTAGTCCTGTCTCCCACCTGTCTTGATCTCCACTCCATGAATATAGAGTAGTGAATCCTTACATATTGTCACTTTCTTTTGATGCTTTGATATAAATGAATTTCCTCAAAATGTTATTTTTGGTTTTTTCAAATATAAATGAAGCCTCCCCCTAATCAACCAAAGACATGAGCATAATATAGGAACAAGAATATTGCATTTGTTATCTCCTTTACCTGGCATGTAAGACCTTCCACAATTATTACAGCCTTATCTCTTACCTCTGTGTAATACAATTTATTTTTCTCAATTACATGTTAAAAACAATTTTAATATTTTTTTTAAGTTTTGAGTTTCAAATACTATCTATCCTTCCTCCCCTTTCCTTCTCCCTGAGATGTTAAGCAATTCACCATAGGTTATATATGTGCAATCATGTTAAACATTTCCATATTAGTCATTTTGTAAAAGAAATGAAGGGGGAGAGGGAGGGAGGGAGGAAGGAAGGAAGGAAAGAAGGAAGGAAGGAAGGAAGGAAGGAAGGAAGGAAGGAAGGAAGGAAGGAAGGAAGGAAGGAAGGAAGGAAGGAAGGAAGGAAGGAAGGAAGGAAGGGAGGGAGGGAGGGAGGGAGGGAGGAAAAAAAGAAAGAAAGAGGGAGGGAGGAAGAAAAAAAGATGCCATCTATATTCAGACAATATCAGTTGTTTCTCTAGAAACAACATATTCTATTATGAATTCTTTGGGATCATCTTGGATCATTGTATTGCTAAGATAGCTAAGCTATTCATAGTTCTTCATCAAACAATATTGTTGTTTACTATGTACAATATTCTTCTGGTTCGTCTCACTTTACTTTTTATTCAGAACAGGAGAACAATTGAGGGAACATGAAGAACTTACTGGATCTCTCCCCCAATAAAATTGAGATGACTCCTTGATTGCCAAATGGTCCACTAGATGTGGATCCTTCTGAGCACTGTAACGAGGAATGATGCTATACTCTGGCAAGAGACCATGGGTTCCTTTTTCTAAATTGTCCACTGCAATACAATCCAAAATGAAGCCTTTTTCCCTTTTCTTCAAGTCAGAGGAAGATGGTATAAATATTTTTGATAGACACCTTTTCTTTTTCTTAGGCATCAGCATTGCTCTCCAAGAAGTTGAGCTTGGGAGAGATAAGGTGTGAGAGAATAGAATTAAAAGCTTGAAGTTGGGTCAGAATAAGTGAACCACTGAACCCCATCTATGCTGGCCAGTCTTCGTGCTGATAACAAAAAGCATGGTTGGTATTGAAGTCCAATGCTACTTCTGCTTTCCACCCATGAAAGAAGTTCTTCTAGGTCCAGCAGTTGGTGTGGTGGATAGGATAGTGGAAATCCCTCAGTGGGTCTTGCCAACCTCATGCCTTTTTCTCTTGACCTTTGTTCTCCCAACAAAGGGAGCTTCACATGACTTCAAAGCTGAACCAATAATGTTTCTATCCTATGTCACTGAGGGTCTGGGAAATAGTCAACTGAAAGAGGATGCAAAATAGTAGGCAAATACTCAGCTGTTGAATTACCAAATGGAATTATTTGGATCTAATTCCATTATATGAAGAGAGTTGCAGAGAAAGGGAGTAGGTTTTCCCCCTTAGACAGAACCATATTTTCCCTTGTTGGACAGACTGGCAGGAGTCTTTTCTCAGTCCTTCAGCTCCAAACCTCTATGGACTCATGAACTTGCTGAGTGACCTTGAATAAATCACTTCATAAGGTTCCCCTACTTCTATGGAAAGAAGATAACCCCTACTTTCAAGGCTGCCACATTGGGGTAGCCAAAGACTTACTTAAGTAGCACTTTGTGATTCTAGCAAAAAAAAAAGTGAAGTTCAAGGCAGGGTCCTTTTGTTCTTTTTCTAAAGGTAAAATGTAGTATCTTCCATGGAGACCTGCTGTCCTTTTTTTCAGGTGCCCTCATTCAATGATACCTTATCAGTGAGATATGTTCCTCTTCCTTTTCTTAGTTTTCAAAATTATTTGGTTTAATTCTCAATTCCGCTCTGACCACTGAAACAGGCAGGCAGTACTCCCTGAGTTGAGGGGAGGTAGAGGTTAGAACTTATTGACAAAGGCCATCCCTCTGGCCATGGGTCATGGTGTAAAGAGTGTTAGAATGGGGAGACAACAGTCAAGAGGAGAGGACCTTTCCAACCTGTAATTCCCTGGCTTCTGGGTTTCTGTAGAACGTACTTATGGATACCAGAAATCCAGAGAAACCAAAAGCTAGAAATGACACTACCACTATCACAGTATGAGAGTCAGGAAAACATTGGATTGAAATCAGCATCATATATTAACAAGTTAGCTGATTCTGGGCAATTCTCTTAATCTCTCAGAACCTCAGTTTCCACATCTGTAAAGTGGGAATAATGATCAAGTTGCTGTGAGCCTCCTAAAAAGAGAGCGACTGTGACAAAGGAAAAACTCTGACTCTGATACTAGTTATAGGACCTGGTTCTGTACCATCACTAGCATTTACCACCTTTGTCATCTTGGGAAAGTAATTTAGTCTTCCTGAACCCCTTATTGGATGAAATGAAGGACTTTACTAAGTAGTCTAAAGTCCCTTTTAGTTCCAGATCTGTAATCTTCCATGGGGAAAAAGAGCATGATATGTGAAAATGGAAATGTTAATTATTCTCTCCAGTTGACCATAAACAATTCCCATACAAGCACAAACACTAAGCAATAAATGTTTCTTTAGCTGTATCATTACCTGAGGCATTGTGGCATGCTGCTACACTCAGCTTTTGTGATTGATGCTGGTTTCCAATAGCAATCTGTTTTTTGCCCTTTGATAAATATTACACAAGAAATCCTTAATAGAAGGGTCTATTTTATTTTTTGCCTTCCCAGTCCAGCAGAGTCCTTGGCCTACAGTAGGTGTTTAATAAATGCTTATTAGTTGATCAATTGTCATGGACTTGAAACCATCAGTCACATTTCCCACTTAGGAAATAGTAGCCTTTGCTACAGAAGCAACTTTAGTCTTCATTTTTTCTTTAGACACCTGGTCTGTGTCTGGGATTGCTAATAAATCAAAAGCTCTAATTGTCTGTCAGAGATTAGTAGGGGGGAGAGGAGGGTGGACGTTTTTCAAAGATGTGAGTTGCTTGACAGCATTTAACCCTTTCTGACCCCTTATGTCTTTTTGCTGTTCATATATTTGTTATCTTGCCTCCCTGCATGGTAGGGGCTAACTATGCTCCTCCAGCTTGCAGGGTGATGGTGGTCTAATTGACACGTTAAAGAAATATTGCAGGGGTCTACAGAATGGGCACTCAGCATATAAGGTGGACCCAGAGATAATCCCAATGGATGCCAAAAGCTGCTTTTCATTTTAAATTGTAATTAAAGCTTGGTGTCCTAAGGAGAGGATGTCCATTTCTCCCTTTCCTACTAGTGCAAGCTGGGCGCACTAAAACCATTTCTGAAATTTGCTCTTATCAACTTTGAAAAAAGAAAAATTTTGTCTACAACTCGCTCTGATAAATGAAGAAGTTGTGTTCCATTCCTGTGACTTTTGAACAGATGCAGAGTGAAGGGAGCCGAACCAGGAAAACAAAGGAAATACAAATACAATAACAACATAGTAAAGACAGAAAAAAATGGACTCCAAGATCCCTTCCCTAGCTCTATTTCTTTAATTCTGGCATTTCAAAGTAGGCAGAATGTACCCATCTGCTACTGGGCTCCACAGAAATGGTGATCTAGTGTTTCCAAATAAAATCTAACAACATTCTGATTTCTCTCAACCTCTTTATAAATTGCAAACACTCCTCGAGGTCAGGGACTATACTTTGGGGGTGGTTTTTTTTCACTTGTTCTCCATCTGCCTCTCCCCATTTCCACACAATATCTAGCACATAAAAGATATTTAATAAGTGCTTTTTAAATTCAATTTCATATCTTACCTCCCTTTTGCTACCTAAACCTTCTCCAACCAAAATGCGACTCTTATTATTATTTTTGTTAGAAAGCATAGGTTCCAAAGGTAGGATTCTTTGGGAATTGTTCATTGGTATATATTTTATTCAGCTGCTCATGATGGGACCTAGCAGTGAGTCATTGGGAACGGAGTGCTAGGAGACATCTTCGAAGGAATGTATTAACACTGTAGGGTTTAAGGTGAGAAAGCCCCTCCCCCCAATCATCAAACACCTTGCTTTATAACGACAAAGATCCAGAAAAGTCAGATGGTGATCAAGGTGTCCCAGGTGGTATTTTCAAAGCTACCAATTCATATTCTTGTCCTTTGACTACATTCAATAGTCAATCAGCAAATATGTATTAAGCACCTACTATGTGTCAGGCACCGTGATAAGTACTGTGCTCTTCCTACAACATTATGTTTCTTTTTTCTCAATAATAAACATTTTATTATTAATGGGGGAAAAACTTCTGCTTTCAATCTATTCATGGATAAACAGAAATCAACTATTTATTGGGGACTGTCATCATGGCACAGTGGGAAGAATCCTGGATTCAGAGGTCAGAGGACCTGACTTTGAAACCTGGCCATGATAGTTGGCAACTGTGAAACCTCAAGTCTCTGGACTTCTCAGGACTGTTTCACCATCTCTTCCTCTCTGAAATGAAGGGGTTCATTTAGATGACCTCTAAGTCAGAAATGTGCTGGTAAATAAGTATTCAATAATAGGGAAAGGTATGGGATGTATGGGGAACTGACTTCAGAGAGACGATGGTCATCAACTTGCTCTTGGCTTTTTCTGGAAACATTATAGCACAGTCTTTGTGGAGCTTGGGAGCAGAAGAGCTAGAATCATGGATAGGAAGCTATGAAAAGGACCTCAAGAAGCCATCTTGTCCTTTTGGGCTACATTCTTAATATTTTCTCTATCATTTCTTTAGACAATCAAAAAACAATAAATCAAGGCCTGATTTGTAGCATTTGCAGATTACCAAAATATGATTTAATAATCAAACAGTTTTCAGAGATCCTAGCTCAAGTTGCTTAGAGATAAAACCTATGTATGCCTAAATTGAAAGGCAGAGTCATCTTGTAGGCAGGCCTGGAAATGACCTCTCTAGGCACATGGGTGGGCTGACACCAGGCAGAACAGAACCCATGTGCCTGGAGAAGGACTAAGTTCTCATTGAACAGAAGATTTTACTCTCCATGGCACAAAGTGATTTATCTTGTCAAGTCACATGTGCTATTGTAAAGGCTCAAATCCCCCAAAGGAGGATTGGGGAGGGAAGAAAAAAGAGTGGAGGGTGTTATGGTGCAGCTTTCAAATCTGATTTAGGGCATATAAATATTTTGTTCCAGTGAAGAACTGTTGTGAAATGCAGGCTTGTTTGCTTTTCAATATCCAGCTTGCTTTCTTTATATTGTCCATTTGTATTATAGCATTTATTTTATATTTTATTAAGTAAACATATTTATAAATTAGCAGTAGGATGGTGCCTTCTCCCTAACTGAAATCAAACACAAGAGAACCACACAATTGATGAAGTCTCATTGGATACTTTCCTCCAGACTTTTCTGTGGGAGTTGATGCTTCTGAGATTGTGGAGTTAGCAAGCGTTCTGATGTGTTGTTTTTTTTGCTCAAGAAATTGAATCAGGTGAATCATTGAAGATTCTACAACCCTTTCTAAATTAGGAGTGAATTGACTGCATGGTTACTTTTCCTCCTCTTGCTTCCTTTACAGGACAGAAATGTCTAAGAAAAAAAAGACTGACTTTCTAGGTTCTTAAAGATAAGGTGGGTGTGGAGGGAGAGAGGAGAAAAGAGAAGAAAGGAAAAAAGAAAAATTTAAAAAGAGGAGGAAAGAGTTTCTTTTATAATGGGTGAAAGGCTTAGAGATCAAATTGAATAGCAGTCCATGTTATATACAAGTGATGCTTCTGCTATTATTACCTATTATTCTAATTAAACTACTTACTAGAATAATGATGCTGTTATGTGAGTATTTGATTGACATCTTGAAGGGAAGAAAAGTAGTGGCTTATGGGAGTAGGGATAAGCTGGGTGAGGTGATTGGTAGACACACACATAGATTGAACTGACTGTCAGAACCCTAACACAGGTGGGGAGGAGAGTGAGGCGTGGAGCCAGAAGATGATTGACAACTGTAGGGTGCCTGATGGAGGAGACTGGCCAATGCACACAGCATATTCTGGTGGCTATAGTTATAAGTTACCATGCTTGAAAACTCGCAAAACTCAAAAATTGGGATTTTCACTACAATTATTTTGACTGAATTAAGGGGAAAGTGCATAACTATTTTGGTTAACCTTAATAGAAATAAGATTTGCCTATTATCATCTGTGTAAGTGAATTTTTACTTCTCAGTCCATTCTTTCACACTCTCCTCCCAGTGCAGGTGGGGAGGTAGGAAGTGGGAGCACAGGAAACACTGGTCTCATCCTCCTCCCTTCCCTGTCTCAGACCCTTTCATGAACAGTTTCAATCCCATACTATCTTCTACTTTCAAATCCATGATCCTTTGTTCTATTGCCAATCATTACACCTTGCCAATCTCCAATCCAATCCATGCTTATTAATGTGCTAGGCATTGTTCTAAGCTCTGGGAATGTCTTTTTTTGGAGGGGGAGGAGAGACAATCGGGGTTAAGTGACTTGCCTAAAATCACATAGCCACATTTGAACTCAAGAAGATGAATCTTCCTGACTCTGAACCCAAACTCTATCCATTATGGCACTATCAACTGTTCTCTCAGTGTCACAGATTGTAGTGGTTAGAAGAGGTCATTTTCAGGAAATTATACTATCTTTTACTAAGAAATTAAAAGGGGGATTTAGTAATACCAATCACCATTACTACTACTAATGATGATGAAAAGAATAAGATTATTCAGTATACAAATTAGCTGCCTGGAAGGACTCTATTCTTAGAGAGGTCACACATTAGAAATAAAACAGCTTCTTTCCTTGGATAAAATGAACCTCTTTAATTCCTACCTGTGTCTCAGCTTCCCTTAGGCCCCGTCCACCTGAGCATTTAATAGCTAGGCTGTTTGAAGCCATGGGCTTCTCTCCTAGTTGATTTCTCTTCTCTTATTGTGCTGGCTTTCGAAGAGCAGAACACTAGGAGCAACAGATGGAGAGTCCAATGAGGTTGTTGTTCGTTCTTCACTTCTGGAGAGGACCAATGATATCAAGGAGTGATGTCTTGTACATGAGTTGGATTTAAGTGAAAGTCACTAGCTTCACTCTTTCTTAAAGTCCCATGGCAGGACAAAAATCAAGATCTCTGGCAATGGTGCAAGAGGTAGTGGATGACTAAGCTCTTAAGTACCTCAGTCCCTGCTTTAGCCATCTTCATGGCCATTAGAACAAAATGTTTTCATCTGCCCATTTCACCAAGGTAAGTCTTCATATTGGGGTAGACATTCCCCAAGCTCGACAACAAGAGTGAAATGTATTGATTACCCTCAACTTGGTTTAGCTTATCTGCTGAAATGGCTTTACCTATGTGTCTGCTGTGGATGCTACAATTTCTTGTAGTCACAGGTGAAAGCATGAGAATGTAATGAGGTAAGTTTAGGGTGGATATCAGGAAAAACTGTGACCAACTAGGGCTATTTGAAAAAAGAATGGGCTACTTTGGAAGGTAGTTATTTCCTCTCATTTAAAGTTTTCCAGCAGAGATGGATAGCCTCTTTGGGGCTTAGAGGGAATTCATATTTAGCTATATAGAGCTTCTGGTTCTCTTCCAGAGGTAGCTAGGTAGAAGAGTGGAGGGACTACTGGGCCTAAAGTCAATCAACCAATCAATAAACTACTATGTCTATGTCTACCATGTACCAAGCATTCTGCTAAATGTTAGGGATACAAAAAGAGGGAAAACATTCCCTGCCCTAGAGGAGTTTACAGTCTAATGACAGACTGCAATGAAAATATGCAAAACAAACTATAGTTTACATAGAGTGGATAAAGCAGAAATAATTATAAGTGGGAAAACACTGGAATTAAGAGGGATTAGGGAAGTCTTCTTATAGAAGGTGAGATTTTAGCTGGGATTTAGAGAAGGCAGGGAGGTCAGTAATCGGAGCAGAGGAGGAAGAATATTCCAGTTATGGGGAAGAGCCAGGAAAATACCTAGAGCTGAGAGAGGAAGTGTCTTGGTGGAATAGTCAAGAGGCTAGTTCAAAACTATGTGAGGGATAGTAAGGTGTAAGGAGATTGGAAAGATAGGAAGGGGCTGTTATAGTTTTGAACGCTGAGAGAACATTTTGTATTTGCTCCTGGATACAAAAGGAAGCCATTAAAGTTGAAGGGAGTGTGTGTGTGTGTGTGACATAATCAGAACTACATTTTAGATTACATGGATTGCAGTGGGGAGAGATTTCCTGAGATTGCTGAACTCCAAGGAAAAATCCCTAACTCCTTGTCTAATCTAGGACAAGATCTAGAATGAGAGAGGTTATAGATTATAGTTACATTCGTTTTATGGAAGAGTTCATTATTTGCTATGATCACACAGAATAGTAAGGAAGAAAGCTGGGATTTGAAGCCAGGTTGTCTGACTCCAAATCTTATGTTTTTGAATACAATTCTGCCTAAGTAAAGCCAGACCAGGAATTATGTTCCAATTTAGGGGACACATTTTGTGAGTACTTCCAGAGAAGGTAATCAAATTGATGATGATTCTAAAGACAATGCTAAATGATTGATTATTTGATTTTTAAAAGGTCCCCAGATATTAATACATTGTTGGGGGAGTTGTGATCCAAGCATCCTGGACAGTAATTTGGAATTGTGCTCAAAGGACTATAAAGCTGCATACCCTTTTGCTCCTGTTTCTACTGGGTCTATATCCCAAAGAGATCATAAAAGGGGGAAAGGACCCACATATGCAAAATATTTGGAGCAGCTCTTTTTGTAGTGGCAAGAAACTAGAAACTGAGTTCTTCAATTGGGGAATAGCTGAATAACTTATGGTATATGAATGTAATGGAATATTATTGATCTACAAGAAATGAAGAGCAGGCTGATTTCAGAAAAGCCAGGAAAGACTTATATGAACTGATGCTGAGTTAAATAAGTAGAACCAAGAGAACATTATACATAGTAACAACAAGATTATTCGATGATCAACTTGGGTCTTTTCAGCAAGAATGTGATTCAAGGCAATTCTAATAGATTTTTTATGGAAAGTGCTATCTGCATCCAGAAGGAAGACTGTGGGGACTGAATGTGGATCAAAGCATTTTCACCTTTTTGCTGTAGTTGTTTGTTTTTTCTTTCTCGTGTTTTTTCCCTTTTATTCTGATTTTTCTTGTGTAGCATGGTGAATATGAAAATATGTTTAGAAGAATCACATATATTTAACCTTTGTTGGATTGCTTTCTATCTAGGGGAGGGAAAAATTGAAATACAAGGTGAACGTTGAAAACTATCTTTGCATGCATTTGGAAAAATAAAAAGCTATTATTTAAAAAAAAAAATATATATATATACATAGAATTCTTAACCCAAACTAAAGAGATAATTTAGAGAGGTCATGACAGCTGTCATGTAGAAGAAGCAGGTAATATTATTCTGCTTGGTCTTAAAAAGAAAGACCTAAGAATTCTTTCTTAAGTAGTTGCAGAGAGGAAAATTCAAGGCCAGTATAAGGAAATACTTCCTGAAAATCGGAATTATCCTATAGTGATATGAGTAGCCTCAATAGGTAATTGATTTCCTATCATTAGAGGACAACAGATAGAGACTCAGGATGTGGTAGAAAGAATCCTACCTGGGTATAATTTGGACTATTTTTTACATTCTCTTCCAATTCTGTGTTATTCTGTGACTGTATATAGCAAATATTATGATTAAACAAACAGCTTAAATGATTTTATCACTTTCTAAATCTGGAAGCAATTAGTTTTATTTTATAGAGAATAATTCCATAAATTGGTTTATTTTGCTTAATGTTTTCAAATTACATATTGTTCTGTATATATGTATATAAATATATATTTTTCAAACATCATATGACCATATTTTACTATTATTAGGTGTGCATGTATATGAAATAAATCACAATATAACAATAATTCCTCTAAGAATTTACATTTTAAACAATACTTTACATACTCCCCAGTCCAGCCAAAATGATCTTCCTACTGTTTCTGACATACTCCATCTCCTGCCTGTGTGCTTTTGCTGCATCCTTGCCTAAGATGTCTTTTCTCACCTTTTCCACCTCTTAGAAACTCTTAATTACTCTCAACATTCTTTTAAAGCATCACTTCGGTATGAAACCTTTGCTGATTCCCTCCTTCCCCCCATAGCTAGTGCTTCTCCCAGTGTTTGGTGTCTATATTTTGTACATGTTGTCTTCAAGGATAGAAAGTAAGCTCTCTTAGCAGAAGATTGTTTTTTGTTTTGGGTTTTTTTTGGTTCCTTTTATATATCCAGTTGCTGACCTATTTTAAGAGCTTAGTAAGTGATCATTGACTAAATGATTATCTTGTTTTCTGACCCAGTGTCCTTGACCTCATTATCTATTAAGGAGGACAGGAAATGGATTAGGTGATCTTTAGGGTTTCTTTCTAAGGTTTGATGACAAGGGGCAAATAGGTACAAACATGTAGAGGCAAATGATTTTGTAATTCTGTAATTCAACACCAGAGGGAGCCAAAAGACTTCTTTAGTGCCCTTAAAGGCAAGTGTCCCTTTGGTTAAGTCCTTTGATAATTTTTATTAAATTCTCACAAAAAGGAAACCAGGTTTAAAATAATAAAAATAAAAACTAAATTACCAGAATGTAATATCTCAAATTCTCCTCCCAAAGTGTACTATAAGATATACTATGAGAAATACAAGAAATATCATAAAAACATGAAATTTTTTCATCTTCACATAGTTCAAAGTAATGCCATCTCTACTGATCCTTTTACTCAGATTTCAGATAGAAACATTAAAATGAATCACTTAAATTTTCTAGACCAAAGATTTTTAAATGGAAAGTTCTTATCTCACTATTTGATATCATCATTAATCTCCATTACTTTTCAGAGCAAAGAGAATTAGATTCAAGTTTATTAATTCATCTTCACATCAAAACACAACATTTGTTAGGTTTCAAAAGGCAATCCTTAAGGGATTAGTTCTAATTATCCTGTTACTTGTCTTCATAAAGACCTCTGTTGCCTCCCCATCTTTACTGTTTCTTTTTGGATGTCAGATTCTTAGCATGAAAATAATAGTACTAATAGCTAAGTGGTATATGGTGCTGAGCCTGAAGTCAAGTAGATTTGAATTCAAATCTGACCTTAGACACTTATTAGTTATGTAATCCTTGGCAAATCACTTAACTTCCTCCTGCCTCAGTTTCCTCAACTGTAAAATGGGAATAATAATGCCACCTAACTCCCAGAGCCACTGTGAAGTTGAAACAGTATTTGTAAAGCACTTTGCATGGTGTCTGGCACATAGGCACTTAATGAATTCTCCCCCCTCCCCTCCTTCTTAGTGCTTTGTGGTAAAAAGTGATTTAGATTCAGCCCTTTCAGATGCTGTGAGAGAGTCAGAATTTTCTTCAGTAACTGAGCTCTTCCTTTACCACAGTTTAGGGTATATTGTGGTTATTTTCCCTGAGAGAAAGTTTCTGTTTCCTAAAAAGAAACCAAATAAAATTAAAATCTACGTTTGTCCGATTTTGATTTGGCAATATCACTTTAAAATATAAACTCGCTTGTAAATGAAGACAGAGAAAGATAGTGGAAGAGAACCAGTAGAGGGAGAAATTACTTTATGGAAAGCATTTCAAGAGACCCAACTGGAAAGTCCCAGTCTCTACCTTCCATCTTCTACTATATACATCCTTTTTATCACTAAGCTCCCCTCTTTGTAGAGAATATCTAAATCACAATTAAAAAAACAACAACACTTTAACCTTGTATTTGATATTGGATCCAATAATGCCCACAGGATAAATATTACAAGATAAATATTACCCAAACAAAACTCCCCTAATCTAGTTACAGTTTGCCTTAAGGTAAGGATGATTCTAATTTTGCTTTCTGTCTGATACGAGGTCATCTTTGCTCAAAAAGATGGGGAAAATGTAAATGTGATCAGGGGTGCAGACCTGCCTCACATGATAAGAGTCTAAGAATCTTACACCTATCCTGAGACTGTTGCAACCTGAACCAAAAGCCCTAGATGTAGATATGGTTTTGGAGTCAGAAGTTCTAGGTTCAAATGCTCTAGAGTCTAAAATCTGGTCCAATGATCTTGAACAAGTCAGAACTTCTCTGGGCTTCCATTTCTTTATCTTACATAAGGATGCTGGATTAGATGCACTGTACTGCCCAAGTTTCCAAAGAGAAAGAAAGTTGATATCTTTTTGTTAGGTCTTCATTGGGTATTAGAATTATTGAAGGTAAGCTATGAACCCACCTTACTTTTAAACTTTTTATACGGCTTCACAACACAGACCACTTGATTCTTGCCAGTATAGATGCCTCTGGTTTCTCTAGTCTAATCTAATTGGGAAATATTATATAGAAAAGAGAGCTAGTAAAAGCTGCTCACTAGCAGCTATGACAATAGGCACTGACCAGAAACAAAACATTGAATCAAAACAAGACAACACCAGAAGAAACTCCTGATACTGAGAAGAAGAGTCTCTCAACAGTGAGGACTCTCACTGTGACTCAGGTAGTGTCCACCTTTGTGACCTTGATCTCTAATAGATCAAAACTCTATTGTTCTGTTATCTCATCTGTAAAATATGGACCATGAAGGATCCCTACTCTTCCTCACAAACCTGGAGAAAGTACAATAAAGAGAACATAATTTAACTGTCTTGTAGAAAAAAATAAGATAATCACTTGGCAGATCCAACACTGATTCTGAATTTGGTCTTGCCATTTCAATAGGCTATTTCCCTTAGTAAATTGGTTTAAATTTGAGCACAATATTTAATTGTCTCACATTTAGAAGAATTAATTTACTACTACTATTACTACTACCACTCCTCCTCCTCTTACTACTACTAGTAACACTACTAGCACTAATAGCACTGATGAGGTCCTAAATGGTGGGTGTGGTGGGTAGAGAAAAACTGAAATATTGTTCAAAATTGTTCCCTGGGACAGGCAGGAAAAAAGCTCAGGTAGAGATAAGTTTAGTTGCATGATCCCACCTTCTTTATAGGTAATTCAGTCAGAAATCCAAGTTATGTCAAGTCCATAACGCTAAATTTCCTCTATAAATCTACCTATGACCTGTGTTATTTTTACTGCCCTCCTTGTGATCAGTGTACCACTAGAACTCTGTCTTGTGGTGTCTTTCCCCTTCCCTCTTCCCCATGCCATGTGGCATCCCTCCTAACTCCCTTATGCTTCCCAACCCCACTTCTCCTTACAGCTAACTCTTTTAGGGTACTAAAGTCCCTTTCAGGATGTAGCCTAACAACCAACCCCAACCCCATGGGGTGTTTCCTATCTCTTAGTAAATAACAAGTTCCACTAGGGAACTTACCTTTTCCATTATTAATTATTAAAACTACTTTCTATGCTCTCCTAACTCTATTTCATATTTACCATTCTTGATGTCTATTGTATTTCTTCATTTTTTCTTTAACCTCCTTTCCTAAATAAACCTACCTTTTGCCAAATAGAATGGCCATTGTGAATTCTTCACATGACCAGATCCTTACAATTGGTGCAGTGTCTATATCAGCTACATCACCATTACCACTGTACTACTATTATTATTACTACTACTATCACTACCACCAATACTACTATAACCAGTCACTGACAGAGACTTTCCCTCTCCATCTTTTGAAATTATCATCTTAAAGTGAATAAATCTGGTTTTACATCAGACTCCCAAGCTTCTTCACACCAGAAATGACAGATAGTATAATTGTAATTTTTAAAATGTTAGTTTTTATTAAAATGTTTATTTTCTAGACATCCTAGTGGTCTCTTGCAAAGAAGTAGGAATTAACCTTCTGTTCTGAACCCAGAAAACATGAGGTTTATTTGGGGATCTTCACACATAAGAGGTTTGAATTAAGACATTATATACCTGAATCAGATTCCCAGATTTGCCCTGCTATTTTACAAGAAAAACAGAAAAGAATTTTATATTGTTTATTAACAATTTGTACAAAAGAAGAAATCAGAAAAGATGTATTTTAATAGAAGTTGATTTTTTTGCCACTAATCACCTCTTCATTTCATGTTGACAGTCTTTACAACAGTGACTCATTAGAAAAAACAGTGACTCATTAGAAAACTGAAATGACAAAAGGAAAATAATCATGAACTAAAATATTAGTAGTGTTAGAGGAGGAGGGAGACATACAAATTGAAGTAATAAGTAATTAGCTTTTGATATTAAGTATCTTAAATATCAGAAAAGATAAATAATTAGATAGATAAATTGTCATTTCATGACCCTATTTGTTGTTTTCTTGAGAAAGATATTACAATGGTTTGTCATTTCCTTCTCCAGGTCATTTTACAGAAAAGGAAACTGAGGCAAATATCTAGGGCCACACAATTAATAAGTGTCTAAAGCCAGATTTGAACTCAGGAAGATGAGTCTTCTTATTCCCAAAGTCAGTGTTCTATCCATTGTACCAATCAGCTGCCCCTAACATAGGTAGATGATATAGATATAAATAAAGGATTTCTTAAGCCCTGATTATGTGCAAGGGACTGTATTAAATGTTGGGTATACAAATATAACAAATAAGACAGTTTATATCTTGGAGGAATTTTCATCCAAATAAGGGAAGTCAAGACATAGAGAGGAGCCAGAAGGTTGAAGGTTGAAGGACCAAGGACCAAGTTGGAGATCAAGACTGCTGTTGAGGAGATGGAAAAGTGGTAGTGAAATGAATATGGCTGAGCACAGCCATGAGCTGCTTTTTGTTGTTGTTGTTGCTGCTCAGTCATGTCTGACTCTTTGTGACCCCAGTTGGGATTTTCTTGGCAAAAATACTGGTAGTTCAGGTTAGAGAATCCCCAATCAAGAACGTGGGATATATAAACCCTGGGCAGAATTATCTCCAGAATGCAGATGGATAAGTCAAGAGTATGAAATGAGTTAGAAATTAACTGAGCATGACTGGGCCCTCACATGAAAGGCAAATGAAACAGGGGCCCAGCAGCAGTGCTGATAAGCTTATGGGTCAGACTTTAAGCTTATTTTCTTTGTTCCCTTTCAACAATCCTGGAGTTTGTTTTAGCTTCAATGAAAGCTCTTTGCTCCTCAATTTGACACATATCCAAAATTCTGAGAGAAAAGCTTGCTGCCCTTTCTACTGAAAGGTAAAGAGATATCATATGCTGGGGACCAGGGATGGGGAGTAAGGAGGGTAGATATCAGATGGGTTATTACCCACATTACACAAGGTGAATTATATTCACCCATTGCACAAGATAAATCTAGCCTTTCTGGATGAAGTTAAGAATATCATACAATAAGAACAATTTATCCCATAGTAACCTTGAGAATAATATGTATTCAATAATTCATTCATTCATTTACCCTAAATACTCTAGTGTATCTGTGATTTCACTGATATGGATATTTCCTCCAACAGTGAAAATTATAACTCATCCACATCTATCTTTTTTCTCATAATATCTTTATAAATTCATCCATTCGATGAGTTGGGATCATTCCTCCAGAGCTATATGGGTACCAATAGCTCACACAGACGGTCCATTGGTTATCATGACTATTCCATCTTTTCTCCAAATACACATTTCTCTAGTGGTATTCTTTACACAGTTTCTCCTAAGTAATTCCCTGTTTGGACTTACCTTGTGCTTCCACATAGTAACATGTAAATGTATATAGAAAAATGGCTAAACAGTTATTATAGTTAGTCATCTACAAGGCTCTATGGCTAGAGACATAAAGATGAATAAGGCTGTGTTTCCTCTACCCAAGAAGCTGATAGTCTGCCATCAGTGAAGTATAAAGAATATGCCATAGAGTTCAAAGGACAAGAACACAATCTCTTGGAGAAATACTGAAAGATTAAACCAAGATAGGGTAAAAAAAAAATCTCAATTCAAGCAATGAAAATCACAAACATTTCAATAATACAATCAAATAAGAATTATAATCTGAGTGGCAAAAATTAAGGAGCCAAAATTAAGTGATAAAAACATCAAAATAAAAGACAAGAGAATTCACAAATATCTATTTTGAAAAAAATAAGGTTGGCTTGTTTGTTTTGTAACAAATTATATGAGGAAAAGTAGGCTGCAAGGAGTCATGTCATGTCTTATAACATCCATTTTCTAGAAAGTCAACTGACTGCTCTTTCTCCTACCCACTCACATTCAGGCAAAGAAAATCACTACTAGAGAGCTTGAACCAAAAATGAATAATTTTTTAAGGCTTCTGTAGAAAAGGTAAGAGACTATTACCTGTTACCTCTGTTGACTTTGTTAAATAACCAGCTCCAAGTAATGAATGGTCAATATTTAAATTCATCAATTGGAGTATTTTTTTTCCTTTTCAATCTAGAACTGCTATTCAGAAGATCAGCTTCTTTGTGGAATGAGTTCCTGATATGCCAGTAATTATTTTCACATGTTCTATTACCATTTAACTGAGATAAATTAATGAACCAACTAAGTCTTATTCAGCACTACCCCTCTCTCCTTCTTCTCTCTCCTCCTCTCCTTCTCTCTCCCCCTCTCCATCTTCTCTCTCTCTCTCTCTCTCTCTCTCTCTCTCTCTCTCTCTCTCTCTCTCTCTCTCTCTCTCTCTCTCTCCCTCTCTTCCTCTCTCTTTCTCTTCCCCTATCTATGTATAATCTAAACATCTATCTATCTATCTATCTATCTATCTATCTATCTATCTATCTATCTATCTATCTAAATACTATGCTGAGAGTTATAGGATTTAAGTAGGAAAGCAAGCTTAAGACATGATTCCTGCCCTCAGAAAATTTATAGCATGGCTAAGAAACTATCACATAACACTAATATCTTTTTATAGCTCTTTAGAATTAGCAAAAACAACTTTACTATACCCTTACAACAACTCTTGGAGGCTGGTGCAATTATTATCCCCATTTTGCAGCTGAGGAAACTAAGGCTAAGGAAGGGAATGACTTGCCCAAGATTACACAGCTAGCAAGTGACTGAAGCAAAATTTGAATTCTGATCTTCCAGATCTGAAATCAGTCCCTCCTCCAAATCTATCAAACCCTACTATTGCTCAAAACATGAAACAAGTATAGAACACTTAGAGATAATTTATATCTTTGTCAAAGTGTCTTTGTGTAACAGACTTTAAGTGTTTCCGGGCAGTGTGAAGGATAGAGAGCACAGCTCATGGATAGCTAGGGCCATTATAGAAATGATAGATGTGAAACCATGGGGAAGAGTAGGGGTTCTTAAACCTAGCATTCATGAGCTTTATTTTCATGTTTTAATTGGGTGTGTGTGAGGGTTTTTGGTTGTTGTTTCACTGGCTATGAAGTAGATCTTGATTAAGGCAGATCTGCCTTGTTTGCAATAGTATATATTTTACTTTGTATATTTAAAGATGTTTTTCTAAGAAATCCATGACTCAAAAAAAAGTAAAAAGCTCCTGGTAGAGCAGTTTTTCTACTGATCCCCATGTACAAAAGAGAGGACTCATTCTGAGGCATCCATCTATCTCATCTCATGACAGGGAGGACTTCAGATTGTCAAACTGTAACTGCCCCAGTGTCAGGGATTCCCAAGGAACAGGTGTAGCCCCACCCAAACAACAGCATGCAAGGACAAAAGAACAGCCCCAAGAACTAAATCCACGAATGGGGCCAGGTGGCCCCCAGGGCAATTCTGCCCGGAGCTCCTGGGAACTGCCATTTTTTAATGAACTCAGTTAAAAATCCAACTCTGTCTGGCCAGCTCTGACAATTGGAGGGAACCGGACAAATGTATGCAAAGCTACCCATGCCTCCACATTGTTCAGTTAATAGAGAGGAGACCCAATTGCAAATGTGGGTGAATCTCCCTTGTAAATGTAGATGAAGTACTAGTAGAAGTCATCACCTACCCAGCTCTCCTTTCAGTCTCTCTTTTTTGGTTTATAATTAATATGTTAATTTCCGGTATCTTCCATGCCCCTAGCTGAAATTAAGCCCTTTTGGACTGCTGCCAAGAGCACTCAAGAAGAGCATTCAGCAGCAACCTTTATCTCCGGCAATAAGATAAACTGGAATATTTTTTAATGGAAAGAGATGGTGGGGCCATTCCCACTACAGAGTCAGAATAGAATGGAATAGAGGTTCCCTGGTTATAGCACTAATGTCATTGGCATAAGGCAGACCTCGACCTAAGGTAGATCTGCCCTAGGTCCTTGAAGGAGGGTTTAATTACTGACATACCAAAAGAATATTTAAAAAGTGAGTCTCATTTTATAAGATTCCTAGAATTGTAAGATCTCCCCAAGGGATAAGGGAGAACACAGGTTATCTTGTATAATCCATAACAAAGCATTCCTTCAATAATCCCTGACAAGTGCTTAGCCAGTTTTTCTTGAATAACTCCAGTGAGGAACTATTGACTCCCCAAGACAGACCATTCTATATCTAGCCAGCTCTAATTGTTAAGAAATTTTCCCTTTTGTAAAACCTGAATTTGCCTCTGCAACTCCCACCAACTGCTCCTCATTCAACCCTCTTCAGCCAAGCAATATAAATCTAATCCCTCTTCCCTATGACAGTCCTCCAAAAATTTGAAAATAACGGGTCACGTCCATTCCCTCAGCCTCAATAGTTCTCTTCTCCAGGATAACCATTCTCAATTCCTTTACCTGAAGTTCAGCATGATCTTCAGGCTCTTTCACCCCTTGGGTTGCTTCCTCTATATTCTCAGAGTGTATTAATTATTGTTCTGAAGATGCAACACCCACGACAAACAAAACACAATGCTCCAGATGCAGTTTCATCAGGACCTGGTATAAAAGTGATTAGTTCCCAAGTCCACCATATGAAGCTGATGTGATCTAGGAGAGCAATTGTTAATTAGTTTGATGTTCAGGCATTGAATGTTGAGACATCAAAAGATAAGATTGGTGTAGGGATCAAAAGTTGGAATTCAGTCACATAAAGAATTCACAATGGCCATTTTTTTTTAATTTTTTATTACCAGATTTTATTTACCAGATTTTTATTTACCAGATATATGCATGAGTAATTTTACAACATTGACAATTGCAAAATCTTTTGTCTCAATTTTCCTCCTCCTTCTCCCTCGCCCTCCCCCAGATGAGACAGGTAGACCAATACATGTTAAATATGTTAAAGTATAAGTTAAATACAATATATGTATACATGTCCAAATAGTTATTTTGCTGCACAAGAAGAATCAGACTTTGAGATAGTATACAATTAATCTGTAAAGGAAATAAAAAATGCAGATGGACAAAAACAGAGGGATTGGAAATGTTATGTAGTGATTCACACTCATTTCCCAGAGTTCTTTTACAGGGTGTAGCTGGTTCTATTCATTATTGAATAAATGGAATTGATTTGGTTCATCTCATTGTTGAAGAGGGCCACATCCATCAGAATTTATCATCGTATAGTATTGTTGTTGAAATATATAATAATCTCCTGGTCCTGCTCATTTCACTCAACATCAATTCATGTAAGTCTCTCCAGGCCTTTCTGAAATCATCCTGCTGATCTTTTCTTACAGAACAATAATATTCCATAATATTCATATGCCACAATTTATTCAGCCATTCTCCAATTGATGGGCATCCACTCAGTTTCCAGTTTCTGGAATGGCCATTCTTTTGGGCAAAAGGTAGGTTTATTTAGGAAAGGAGATTACAGAAAAAATGAAGAAATACAATAGACATCAGGAATGGTAAATATGAAATAGAGTTGGGAAAGTTAGCAAGGAAAGGGGTTTTGACAATTAATGATGGAAAAGACAAGTTCCCTAGTGGAAACCACAATTAACCAGGAGAAAGGGAACACCCCATGAGGTTGTAGAATGCCCTTAGCTGGCAGGCTAAATCAATAGAGGACTTTACTGAAGGATAACTATAGTTAGCTTATAACTATAAGAAAAATATAAGGAGAAAGACACCATGAGCAATAGGAGGAATCAAAGGAGAGACATTAAATGGCATGGTAGGAAGGGTAAGGGGAAAGACACCACACGGCAGAGTACCAAGGTGGGCTACAACTCCAAGAGGGATTCAGTAAAGATGGCATGAGCTATGGACAGATTAATAGGAGAAATTCAACCTTAGGGTTTTGACATAACTCGGATTTCTAAGCAGACATAGCAAGGTGGAGCAAACCATGACTTCCACAGAGGGTAAGACTATGGGGCTAAACTAATTCCTATTAGTACCTTTTCCTGCCTGCCCCAAGGAGCCATTTTATCAAGCTTTCAATGTTTCTCTGCCAACTGCACGCAGGTACTCAGGACCTCATCAAAGCCTCTTTAATGACTGTAGTGGCATTTTGATCTTCCACATCATACTGCCCATTCGTTTTGAATTTGCAATACCCACTAAGATCTTAGGATCTTTGTCAAATGAGTTAACATCTAGCCATGTCTCTTCTCATTTTGTGCTTGTGAGTTTGGATTTTTTTAACTTAAATGTAAAAATATCCCTATTAATTTCATCTTAGATGTAGCCCTTTGTTCTAGCTTGCCAATATCTTGTTAGATCATATTTTTTTCATTGCAAAAATGTGGTTTCTCCTCCATTTTTATGTCATTGTCCTATTTGATAAACATGCTAGCCACACTTGAGCCACAGTTGAGATTTATGTAGTACTTGAAGATTTGTAAGACACTTTATTTATATTATCTCATTTGATCCTCACAATGACCTTTTCAAATAGGTGCTATTATTATTTTCATTTTACAGATAAGGAAGATGAGGATGAAGAAGGTTAAATTACATACCCAAAGTTATGGAGTCTGAGCCAAGATTCTGAGCTTATGGCTTCTTGACCTCAAGTTTAAGTCTTTATTTAATATGTTGCTTAGCCACATCATAAAGAGGGAGACATGAGAGAGACATTATGCTTGGAAAAGGAAGTAGATTGGTTATGTGGTGAGACTATGGTTCAAATGCTCCATTGGATGCCCATGTAATGCCAAGAGAACTAGAGAAAATCTACCAACATATGGGTGAATCCTTAATAAGAAAATTGTGGAAGAACAAGAAGAAGAGTCTTTCAAGATGAAAAGGCATGTCTAGGTTGTGATCTTTAACCCTGGAAGGAATACTCACTATAATGAAATCACATCAAAATATCAAAATTTTTATTTCTCTGGATCTTGGGTCTAGTTGCAGAATTTTCCATTTGTATAAGCATAGACTTCTCTCAAGGGAAGAAACAATGGAGTCTTTGTAGAAATCTATATGTGCCATCAAGAGGCTACTTCTTCAAAACTTCCCACTATTCCTGGATCATAAAGTCATAAAAACTGTTGTGACTGGTTCAATTACCAGCATTCCCTGTCTTTGTCCCTCTCCTCAGGCCCCCTAATCACTGAGCTACAACAATATTAAAATTAGGCCAATTAAAAACCTCAAAATGGCTTCTAAGCCAATTAAAAACCTTATAATAACTTGTGGAAAATGTCATATTTTCTTATTTTAAGAAATTGACACAACCCACCCCAGTCTTCAGCAACCACCACCCTGATCAATTAACAGTCATCAACAACTGAAGGCAAACCTTCTTTTTTTTTTTTTTTTAATTTTTTATTTTATTTTATAATTATAACATTTTTTGACAGTACATATGCATGGGTAATTTTTTACAACATTATCCCTTGCACTTACTTCTATTCAGATTTTTTCCCTTCCTCCCCCAACCCCCTCCCCCAGATAGCAAGCAGTCTTATATATGTTAAATATATTACAGTATAATTTAGATACAATATATGTGTGTAGAACCGAATTTTTTGTTGCACAGGAAGAATTGGATTCAGAAGGTAAAAATAACAGTTTACATTCATTTCCCAGTGTTCCTTTTCTGGATGTAACTGGTTCTGTCCATCATTAATCAATTGGAATTGGATTAGCTCTTCTCTATGTTGAAGAAATCCACTTCCATCAGCATACATCCTCGTACAGTATCATTGTTGAAGTGTATAATGATCTTCTGGTTCTGCTCGTTTCACTCAGCATCAGTTGATGTAAGTCTCTCCAAGCCTCTCTGTATTTCTCCTGTTGGTCATTTCTTATAGAACAATAATATTCCATAACATTCATATACCATAGTTTACCCAACCATTCTCCAATTGATGGACATCCATTCATCTTCCAGCTTCTAGCCACTATGAAAAGGGCTGCCACAAACATTTTGGCACATACAGGACCCTTTCCCTTCTCTAGTAGTTCCTTGGGGTATAAGCCCAGTAGTAGTATGGCTGGGTCAAAGGGTATGCACATTTTGATAACTTTTTGGGCATAATTCCAGATTGCTCTCCAGAATGGTTGGATTCTTTCACAACTCCACCAACAATGCATCAGTGTCCCAGTTTTCCCACAGCCCCTCCAACATTCATTGTTATTTGTTCCTGTCTTCTTAGCCAATCTGACAGGTGTGTAATGATACCTCAGAGTTGTTTTAATTTGCATTTCTCTGATCAATAGTGATTTGGAACACTCTTTCATATGAGTGGAAATAGTTTTAATTTCATCATCTGAAAATTGTCTGTTCATATCCTTTGACCATTTATCAATTGGAGAATGGCTTGATTTCTTATAAATTAAAGTCAATTCTCTGTATATTTTGGAGATGAGGCCTTTATCAGAACCTTTAACTGTAAAAATTTTTTTCCCAATTTATTACTTCCCTTCTAATCTTGTTTGCATTAGTTTTGTTTGTGCAGAAACTTTTTAATTTGGTGTAATCAAAATGTTCTATTTTGTGATCAATAATGGTCTCTAGTTCTCCCTTGGACAAACTCCTTCCTCCTCCACAAGTCTGAGAGGTAAACCATCCCATGTTCCTCCAATTTATTTATGATTTCGTTCTTTATGCCTAAATCTTGGACCCATTTTGATCTAATCTTAGTATGTGGTGTTAAATGTGGGTCCATGCCTAGTTTCTGCCATACTAATTTCCAATTTTCCCAGCAGTTTTTGTCAAATAATGAATTCTTATCCCAAAATTTGGGATCTTTGGGTTTGTCAAAGATTAGATTGCTATTTTTATTCACTATCTTGTCCTGTGAACCTAACCTATGCCACTGATCAACTAGTCTATTTCTTAGCCAATACCAAATGGTTTTGGTGACTATTGCTTTATAATATAGCTTTAAATCAGGTACACTTAGACCACCTTCCTCTGACTTTTTTTTCATTAGTTCCCTTGCAATTCTCGACCTTTTATTCTTCCATATGAATTTTGTTGTTATTTTTTCTAGGTCATTAAAATAGTTTCTTGGGAGTCTGATTGGTATAGCACTAAATAAATAGATTAGTTTGGGGAGTATTGTCATCTTTATTATATTCGCTCGGCCTATCCAAGAACATTGAATGTCTTTCCAATTATTTAAATCTGACTTTATTTTTGTGGCAAGTGTTTTGTAATTTTGCTCATATAATTCCTGACTCTCCTTTGGTAGATATATTCCCAAATATTTTATACTATCGACTGTTATTTTGAATGGAATTTCTCTTTGTATCTCTTGCTGTTGGATTGTGTTGGTAATGTATAAAAATCCTGAGGATTTATGTGGATTTATTTTGTATCCTGCAACTTTGCTAAAATTCTGAATTATTTCTAATAGCTTTTTAGTAGAGTCTTTGGGGTTCTCTAAGTATACCATCATGTCATCTGCGAAAAGTGACAATTTGATTTCTTCATTTCCTACTCTAATTCCTTGGATCTCTTTCTCGGCTCTTATTGCCAAGGCTAGAGTTTCTAGTACTATATTGAATAGTAATGGTGATAGTGGGCAACCTTGTTTCACTCCTGATCTTACAGGGAAAGGTTCTAGTTTATCACCATTACATATGATGTTTACTGAAGGTTTTAAATATATGCTCCTTATTATTTTAAGGAATAGTCCA
This sequence comes from Sminthopsis crassicaudata, assembly GCF_048593235.1. NCBI lineage: Eukaryota > Metazoa > Chordata > Mammalia > Dasyuromorphia > Dasyuridae > Sminthopsis > Sminthopsis crassicaudata. Next base: position 59,767,747 of record NC_133621.1, read on the forward strand.
TTTATTCCTATACTCTCAAGCGTCTTTAGTAGGAATGGATGTTGGATTTTATCAAATGCCTTTTCTGCATCTATTGAGATGATCATATGGTTTTTATTAATTTGATTATTAATATGGTCAATTATACTAATAGTTTTCCTAATATTAAACCAGCCCTGCATTCCTGGTATAAATCCCTCTTGGTCATAGTGTATTATCCTGGGGATGATTTTCTGAAGTCTATTTGCTAATATCTTATTTAATATTTTAGCATCAATATTCATTAAGGAAATTGGTCTATAGTTTTCTTTCTCAGTTTTCAATCTACCTGCTTTAGGTATCAGTACCATGTCTGTGTCATAGAAGGAATTTGGTAGGACTCCTTCAATCCCTATTTTTTCAAATAGTTTACATAGCATTGGAGTTAGTTGTTCTTTAAATGTTTGGTAGAATTCACCTGTAAATCCATCTGGTCCTGGGGACTTTTTCTTAGGAAGTTGGTTAATAGCTTTGTCTACTTCTTTTTCTGAGATGGGACTATTTAGACTACTTACTTCTTCCTCTGTTAATCTGGGCAAGCTATATTTTTGAAGGTATTCTTCCATTTCATTTAAATTATCGAATTTATCGGCATAAAGTTGAGCAAAGTAGCTCCTAACTATTGTTCTAATTTCCTCTTCATTAGTGGTGAGTTCACCCTTTTCATTTTCAAGACTATCAATTTGCTTTTTCTCTTTCCTTTTTTTAATCAGGTTTACTAAGGGTTTGTCTATTTTGTTGGTTTTTTCATAAAACCAACTCTTAGTTTTATTAATTACTTCAATAGTTTTTTTACTTTCAATTTTATTAATCTCACCTTTGATTTTTTGAATTTCAAGTTTTGTGTTTGTCTGGGGGTTTTTAATTTGTTCCTTTTCTAGCAATTTTAGTTGTAAACCCAATTCGTTGGCCCTCTCTTTCTCTATTTTATGCAAGTAGGCCTGTAGAGATATAAAACTTCCCCTAATTACTGCTTTGGCTGTATCCCACACATTTTGGTATGATGTCTCATTATTGTCATTTTCTTGGGTGAAGTTATTAATTATGTCTATGATTTGCTGTTTTACCCAATCATTCTTTAGTATAAGATTATTTAGTTTCCAATTTTTTTTGGTCTATTTTCCCCTGGCTTTTTATTAAATGTTATTTTGATTGCATTATGGTCTGAAAAGGATACATTTACTATTTCTGCCTTACTGCATTTGATTTTGAGGTTTTTATGCCCTAGTATATGATCAATTTTTGTATAGGTTCCATGAACTGCTGAGAAGAAAGTATATTCCTTTCTGTCTCCATTTAGCTTTCGCCAAAGATCTATCATATCAAACTTTTCTAGTATTCTATTTACCTCTTTGACTTCTTTCTTATTTATTTTGTGGTTTGATTTATCTAATTCTGATAGTGCAAGGTTGAGATCTCCCGCTATTATAGTTTTGCTATCTATTTCCTCTTGCAGCTCTCTTAATTTCTCTTTTAAGAATTTAGATGCTGCACCACTTGGTGCATACATGTTTAATATTGATACTGCTTCACTATTGATGCTTCCCTTTAGCAGGATATAATGCCCTTCCTTATCTCTTTTAATTAGATCAATTTTTGTTTTTGCTTGATCTGAGATGAGGATGGCTACTCCTGCTTTTTTGGTTTTGCCTGAAGCATAATAGATTCTGCTCCACCCTTTTACTTTTAGTTTGAATGTCTCATCCTGTTTCAGGTGTGTTTCCTGTAAACAACATATAGTAGGATTCTGACTTTTAATCCAGTCTGCTAACTGCTTCCTCTTTATGAGGCAGTTTGCCCCATTCACATTTATGGTTAGAAGGACTAATTCTATATTGCTTGCCATCCTATTAACCCCTGCTTATGCTTTTCCCCTTTCCTTCCCTTTTACCCTCCTATCCAGTATTAAACTGGTAAATACCACTTGCTTTTCACAGCTCTCCCTTTTTAGGATCCCTCCCCCACCTTAAAGATCCTCCCCTTATTTTACCCCTTTTCCTCGAAATTACTGTATTCCCTTCCCCTTAGCTTAATTCTTCACTTTCACTTTTCAATGAAGTGGAAGAAGTTTCACCATAAATCGAATATGTCTATTGATACACGCTATGTTCGTCTCCCTCCTTTCTTTCTCTCAGATATAATAGGTTACCTTTGCCTCTTCATGAGATGTAGTACCACCACTTTATACTTTTTTATGATATAATCTCCTTTCCACCTCTAGTTTCTAAGACAAATTGTACATATGTTCTTTACATATTTTTTTGACATAAGTATAGTTCTCAAGATTTCTTTTTACCTTTTTTAGAAGTCTCTTGAGTTCTGTATTTGAAGATCAAACCTTTTATGTAGGTCTGGTTTTTTCATCAAAAATAGATGGAATTCATTTATTTCGTTAAATGTCCATCTTCTTCCCTGGAAAACGATGCTCATTCTTGCTGGGTAAGTTATTCTTGGCTGCATACCAAGTTCCTTAGCCTTTCGGAATATCATGTTCCAGGCCCTGCGTTCTTTTAATGTGGACACTGCTAGATCCTGTGTTATCCTTATTGTGGATCCTCCATATCTGAATTGTTTTTTTCTAGCAGCTTCCAATATCTTTTCCTTTGTCTGATGGTTCTTGAACTTGGCCACTATATTTCTTGGCGTTTTGATTTTAGGGTCCCTTTCAGTAGGTGATCGATGAATTTTCTCAATGTCTATTTTACCCTCTGTTTCCAAAATGTCTGGGCAGTTCTCTTTGATAATTTCCTCGAAAATGGTGTCCAAGCTCTTTTTTTCCTCCCATTTTTCAGGGAGTCCGATTATTCTCAAATTGTCTCTCCTGGATCTGTTTTCCAGGTCTGTTATCTTTCTGGTAAGGTACTTGACAGTCTTTTCAATTGTTTCATTTCTCTGGGTTTGCTTGACTCCCTCTTGGTTTCTCCTTGAGTCATTCATTTCTACTTGTTCCAGTCTAATTTTCAATGATGTATTTTCTTCACTCACTTTTTTTATATCTCTTTGTAATTGTCCAATTGAGTTTTTGTCTTCTATGGAATTTTTTTCCATTTTATCCATTTTATTTTTTAGAGAGCTGATTTCTTTTTCCAGCTCTCTAATCCTATTTTCCTTGGAGTTGTTTACCTTTTCCAGCTCACTAATCCTGTTTTCCTTGGAGTTGTTTACCTTTTCCAGCTCACTAATCTTGTTTCTCAATGATTTGATTTCTTTATCCATTCTGTCTTTGAATGCATGGGATGACTTCTCCAGGCTCTCTTGCCAAGCTTCCCTTTCCTTTTCCCATTTCTCTTCCAGGTCTCTTGTGAGAGCCTTTTTGATTTCCTCTATGAGGTTCTTTTGTATTGAGGAGCAGCTTATATCCCTCCCAGGGGATACATCTGGGGACAGTCTGTTCCTAGTCTCCTCAGCATTTGAAGTCTGCTCCCTCTCCACACAGAAGCTGTCAATGGTTAGAGCCCTTTTGAATTTTTTGTTCATTTTGTCAGAGCAGGAATCAAAGAAAACAAACTGACAAGAGAAACAATTGGTCTGTTTTGCGGGGGATGGGGCTGGATGGTATTAATGGGCTTCCTCTACAGACTGGGGGTAGGGCAGCAGAGAGCCACTAACAGAACAGCAATGACTGTACTGAGTCTGCGCTCTGAGGCTCTGAGAACGCACCAAGTCAGTCCAGGTGGGGGTTGGGGGTGGCCGGGCTCTGAGAGATGCTGGCTTTCTGGGGTTTTAATCTTACACCCTCTCCACCGCTCCTGGCTTGCTGCCAAGACGGAGCATCCACACTGGGGCAAAAGCCCTTTCGCAGAAACTGCAGAGATCACACCCCTCCCCCTCCGGTCTGAGCTGTGTGAGCTGCCTGTCTTGCTCTGGCTGTCTGCCCTCAGTCTGCGCCCAATCTGATTGACCCTCCCCCGAGCAAACACAGACCTTTTCTGGCGACTTTCAAGGATGTCTTCTCTTGGTGATCATCTGTGGATTTCTTTCTGGGTCAAGCATTAAGTCAGAGGCTTGTCATGAAGTAAGTTCTGAGAGAAAACGAGGAGCTCAAGCAGCTGTCTGCCTCCACGCCGCCATCTTGGCCGGAAGTCGAAGGCAAACCTTCCACCAGCAAAAAGATTACAACTTGCTGAAGGATCACATAATGGTTAGCATTTAAAAAAAGTTATTTATTTTTTAGCAACAAAGTATTTTGATTAAGAGATATAAAGAGATGTTTTGATATATACTATTGTATACTTACTAGACTATTCTATAATATAAACATGACATTTATATGCACTAGGAAACAAAACAATTTGTTTCTTGCTTTATTGTGTTTGTGATTTGGAATTGAATCCACAATATCTCTAAAGCATGCTTTGACTATAGAATGAGGATGTCTTGAGTTAGTTTAACTCTTTGTCGATTGTTTGGAGCTATTCTTTTGGTTTTTGACTCTTTCCCTAATGGTACATTATAAGATATAATACTTCAAGAGGATAGGTCTTAGACCCTTCCCCTTACAGGTCAACATGTGGTCCCATGAAAATGGACCTTTGTCCTTTTCCTTAATAGTTGTTCTTTCATTTTAAGGGAGGGAAATTGGGGTACAACCTCATTAATTTTTGAACATCAGAAGAACAAACCATAGAAGTATGATAGAGTCAATGGTGGAAGATTGAGTTGATAACATTAAAGGAAAGACATGTCAATTCCTCAAAATACCCTTAAAACACTGAGAAATAGTCACATGACTCTGGGATAGTGAATACAGAAATACTTGCTACGTATATAAAACTGAAGAGCAAAAGTAAATTTGAGGTGAGAATTTTCTCCTTCCTAATTTAAGAAGGGAACCAGAAAGTACTTCTTTTTGTCCATAAATTTGAGCCTGAAGGTGATATCAAAGGGATTTTATATTACTTAATGTGACATTTTATCCTTTCCCCTATTCTCTCCTCCATTCCTACCCACCCAAGTTTTTTCTTATTGTTTCAGGAAAATGGCAGGCTCAGTTTCTTACACTAAGTAAAAGTTTCAACCTACTCTAGTGAAAATAGTCTGATGAAACTGTGGGAAAGAGGGATTTTTCTTGGAAGTTTTAGTCTTCATTTCTATACACAATTTTCTCTGCATATTTTTTCTCTCATTAATCTTATACTTGTTTATCATTTATTAAAATGTGAGCACCTCAATATTATATGAGGATATATTCTGATGGAAGTGGATATCTTTGACAATGAGAAGATCCAATTGAGTTCCAATTGATCAATGATGGACAGAACCAGTTACACCCAGAAAAAGAACACTGGGAAATGAATGTAGTCTACTTTCATTTTTGTTTTTCTTCCCAGGTTATTTTTACTTTTCTGAATCCAATTTTTCTTGTGCAACAAGAGAACTGTACAGATGTGTACACATATATTGTATTTAAGATATACTTTAAAAATAAAGATAAAAAATAAAATGTGAGCTCCTTAAACTAGGGATCACTGAATTTTCCATTTGTATCCCCATTGCAAATAGTAAGCACTTTATGCTTTTTCACTTATGCATTCTGTCTTCAGGAAGAGGAATAAATTTGATTTGTACAGCAAAGTGAGACAAAGGCCATTCTACTCCATTTCTTCTATCTTGCTAAACAAAGTTCCTAAAGTGATAAGTATAAACCAGGTTAGTGAATGAGGACATGGTAGGGATTTAAAGTATGAACCCTTTGAAAGTCAAATATTAGACTGAGCTCAGTGAATGGCAGTTCAATAAGAAGCAATGATTCCAAAAGACAGCTCTAATTTAAGGCTCAACCTTTTGGCTAGAGTTAGGTGTGCCTGTAGATCTGATTTGTAATAGAGCTGAAACTCTGGAATTAGGAGAGATATAATCCCTCTCCCTTAAAGATAAGAGGCAGAATAAAAAGTAGAATCAATGGAAGCCTAAGAGGTACGATGCAGGTACTATGCACAAAGGGATGTATATTTTGACTGCTGAAAACTCAGAAAAACATCTTGGGGCTTGTAGATTGATTTCTTTCTCAAGAACCATGGCTTAATTAAGAAAGTTTGAAGAAAAATGGGAAAAGGAAAGAGAAGCTATGATAGAGAATAACAACGTCCTGAAATTTGAGTTGGAAAAAAATAAAGAATTCACAGGAGATGCAGGGAAACAAAATTTGTAAATTAGAAAAGGTTAAAAAGTCTCAAGAAAGTAGGATTTCTGAATTGGAAAAGATAAAAAGTCTCAAGAAAGTAGGATTTCTGAATTGGAAAAAGAAAATAACTCTCTAAAAAAATTAGGGAAATGGAAAAAATTCAATAGAGCAAAATAATTTATTTAATAACTCAATTGGGCATATACAAAAAGAACTAAAAAATGTGAATGAAGAAAATAACTCATTAAAAATCAGGATGGAACAAATAGAAATGAATGATTCATTGAGAACCCAAGAATCAGTCAAACAAAACAAACAAAAAAAATGAAAAGCTGGAGAATAACGTCAAATACTTATTGGGAAAATCTATAAAACTGGAAAATAGATCTAGGAGAGATAATCTGAGGATCATTGGATTTCCCGAAAACTATGATCAAAAAAAGAGCCTAGATTCTATTTTACAGGAAATAATCAAAGAGAACTGTCCAGAGATAATAAAAACAGAAGGGAAAATAGGCGTTGAAAGAATTCATAGAACACCTTCTGAAAAAGACCCTAAAAAAAGAACTCCACGGAACATTGTGGCTAAGCTGCAGAACTACCAAACAAAGGAAAAAATATTGCAAGCAGCTAGAAAAAAAAAAATTCAAATATCAAGGTGCCACAATAAGGGTCACTCAAGATCTGGTTGCCTCCACATTAAAAGATCAAAGGGCTTGGAACCTGATATTCTGAAAGGCAAAAGATCAAAGATTGCAACCAAGAATAAACTACCCAGCTAAATTTAGCATTTTCTTCCATGGAAGAAGATGGTCATTTAATGAAACAGAGGAATTCCATTTGTTTCTAAGAAAAAAAATAGACTTAAACAAAAAATTTGATCTATATCCACAAGATTGAAGAGAAACAGAAAAAGGTAAAAAGAACTCTTGAGAACTGTATCTCTGTTGTGGATATACAGAAAGTCCACATGGATAATTTGATTTTACTGATATAAAAAAAGGGGAGTAGTAAAGAGAAGGGGGTAGAATCGGAAAAAGGGGAAGGAGTGATAAAAAGAGGGAAACTACATCCCAGGAAGAGGCATAGAAAATATGCCACATCTGAGGGAATTTAGAGAGGGGGAAAAACATTGTGTGAATCTTACTCTCGTCAGAGTAGGCTCAAAGAGTAAATAATTGACTTATTTGTTTTTCAGAGAATTCTCTCTCACATCATTAAAAGGGGGGGGAGAGGAAAAGGGAAAAGGAAAAGGGGAATAAGGGAAGGGTACAAGAAAAGGGAAGGGACTTGGAAGGAGGGGGGAGGGATACTAAAAAGGGAGGGCTGCACATCATAAGTAGGGTCTATAAATTAAATATTGGGGAAGGGGTTCAGGGGGGGTCAAGGGAAAAAAGCATAATCTGGGGATAATATGATGGCAGGAAATACAGAATTAGTAATTTTAACTGTAAATGTGAAAGGGATGAACTCTCCCATCAAAGAGAGACGGATAGCAGACTGGATCAAAAGTCAGAACCCTACAATATGTTGTTTACAGTAAACATACTTAAAGCAGGGATATACATACAGAGTAAAGGTAAAAGGTTGGAGCAGAATCTATTATGCTTTAGGTAAAGCCAAAAAAGCAGGGGTAGTCATCCTTATCTCAGATCAAGCAAAAGCAGAAATTGATCTAATTAAAAGAGATAAGGAAGGAAACTATATCCTGCTAAAAGGTAGCATAAACAATGAAGCCATATTAATACTAAACATATATGCACAAAGTGGTATAGCATCTAACTTTCTAAACGAAAAGTTAAGAGAGTTGCAAGAAGAAATAGACAGTAAAACTATAATAGTCTCAGATCTCAGATTTAGACAAATCAAACCACAAAACAAATAAGAAAGAAATTTAAAAAGTAAATGGAACATTAGAAAAACTAGGTATGATAGACCTTTGGAGAAAACTGAATGGTGATAGAAAGGAATATACTTTCTTCTCAGCAGTTCATGGAACCTATACAAAAATTGACCATATATTAGGACATAAAGATCTCAAAATTAAATGCAGGAAGGCAGAAATAATAAATGTCTTCTTCTCAGATCACAATGCAATAAAAACTACATTCAATAAGAAGTTAGGGGTAAATAGACTAAAAAGTAATTGGAAACTGAATAATATCATCTTAAAGAATGACTGGGTGAAACAGCAAATTATAGAAACAATTAATAATTTCACCCAAGATAATGACAATGATGAGACATCATACCAAAATCTGTGGGATGCAGCTAAAGTGGTAATAAGGGGAAATTTATATCTTTAGAGGCTTATTTGAACAAAATAGAGAAAGAGAAGATTAATGAATTGGGCCTGCAACTTAAAAAGCTAGAAAAAGACCAAATTAAAACCCCCAACAAAAAAATCAAACTTGAAATACTAAAATTTAAAGGAGAAATCAATAATATTGAAAGTAAAAAAAAAACTATTGAATTAATAAATAAAACCAAGAGTTGGTTTTATGAAAAAGCCAATAAAATAGATAAAGCTTTGGTAAATCTGATCAGAAAAAGGAAAGAGGAGAATCAAATTGTTAGTCTTACAAATGAAAAGGGGGATTTTTCCACCAATGAAGAGGAAATTAGAGAAATAATAAGGAGTTACTTTGCCCAACTTTATGCCAATAAATTTGATAACTTAAGTGAAATGGATGACTTCCTCCAAAAATATAGGCTTCCTAGATTAACAGAGGAGGAGGTAAACTGCCTAAATAGTCCCATTTCAAAAAAAGAAATAGAACAATCTATTAATCAACTCACCAGGAAAAAATCCCCAGGACCAGATGGATTTATATGTGAATTCTACCAAACATTTAAAGAACAATTAGCCCCAATGTTATATAAACTATTTGGAAAAAAAATAGGGGATGAAGGAGACCTACCAAACTCCTTTTATGACGCAGACATGGTACTGATACCTAAACCAGGTAGATCGAAAACTGAAAAGAAAACTATAGACCAATTTCCTTAATGAATATTGATGCTAAAATATTAAATAAGATATTAGCAAAAAGACTTCAGAAAATCATCCCCAGGATAATACACTATGATCAAGTAGGATTTATACCAGGAATGCAGGGCTGGTTTAACATTAGGAAACCTATTAGTATAATTGACCATATAAATAATCAAATTAATAAAAACCATATTATCATCTCAATAGATGCAGAAAAAGCATTTGATAAAATCCAACATCCATTCCTACTAAAAACGCTTGAGAGTATAAGAATAAATGGACTATTCCTTAGAATTGTCAGGAGCATATATTTAAGACTGTCAGTAAGCATAATATGTAATGGAAATAAACTGGAACCTTTCCCAGTAAGATCAGGAGTGAAACATGGTTGTCCACTATCACCATTACTATTCAATATTGTATTAGAAATGATAGCCTCAGCAATAAGAGTCAAGAAAGAGATTAAAGGAATAAGAGTAGGTAATGAGGAAATCAAACTGTCACTGTTTGCAGATGATATGATGGTATACTTAGAAAACCCCAGATATTCTAATAAAAAGTTGTTAGAAATAATTCACAACTTTAGCAAAGTTGCTGGGTACAAAATAAATCCACATAAATCCTCAGCATTTTTATACATCACCAATAAATTGCAACAGCAAGAGACACAAAGAGAAATTCCATTCCAAACAAATGTCGAGAGCATAAAATATTTGGGAATCCATCTACCAAAGAAAAGTCAGGAATTATATGAACAAAATTATAAGGCACTTACCACAAAAATAAAGTCAGATTTAAATAATTGGAAAGACATCCAGTGCTCATGGATAGGCTGGGCGAATATAATAAAGATGACAATACTCCCCAAACTAATCTATTTATTTAGTGCTATACCAATCAGACTCCCAAGAAACTATTTTAGTGACCTAGAAAAAATAACAACCAAGTTCATATGGAAGAATAAAAGGTCGAGAATTTCAAGGGAATTTATGAAAAAAAAAAGTCAGATGAAGGTGGTCTAGGTATACCTGATCTAAAGCTATATTATATAGCAGCAGTCACCAAAAACATTTGGTATTGGCTAAGAAATAGACCAGTTGATCAGTGGAACAGATTAGGTACAAAGGACAAAAAAGGGCACAACTTTAGCAATCTAGTGTTTGATAAACCCAAAGATACCAACATTAGGGATAAAAATTCATTATTTGAAAACTGTTGGGAAAACTGGAAATTAGTATGCCAGAAATTAGATATGGATCCACACTTAACATCATATACCAAGATAAGATCAAAATGGGTCCATGATTTAGGCATAAAGAATGAGATCATAAATAGATTAGAGGAACAGAGGATAGTCTACCTCTCAGACCCGTGGAGGAGGAAAGAATTTATGACTAGAGAAGAACTAGAGATCATTATTGATCACAAAATAGAAGATTTTGATTACATCAAACTAAAAAGTTTCTGTACAAACAATACTAGTGTAAACAAGATTAGAAGGGAAGTAACAAATTGGGAAAATCTTTTTACAGTTAAAGATTCTGATAAAGGTCTCATTTCCAAAAAATATATAGAATTGATCCTAATTTATAAGAAATCAAACCATTCTCCAATTGATAAATGGTCAAAGGATATGAACAGACAATTCTCAGATAACGAAATTGAAACTATATCCACTCATATGAAAGTGTTCCAAATCACTACTGATCAGAGAAATGCAAATTAAGACAACTCTGAGATATCACTACACACCTGTCAGATTGGCTAAGATGACAGGAACAAATAATGATGAATGTTGGAGGGGATGTGGGAAAACTGGGACACTAATACATTATTGGTGGAGTTGTGAAAGAATCTGGCCATTCTGGAGAGCAATCTGGAACTATGCCCAAAAAGTTATCAAACTGTGCATACCTTTTGATCCAGCAGTGCTACTACTGGGCTTATATCCCAAAGAAATACTAAAGAGGGGAAAAGGACCTGTGTGTGCCAGCTCTTTTTGTAGCAGCTCTTTTCGTAGTGGCTAGAAACTGGAAGATGAATAGATGTCCATCAATTGGAGAATGGTTGGGTAAATTATGGTATATGAAGTCTATGGAATATTATTGCTCTGTAAGAAATGACCAACAGGAGAAATACAGAGAGGCTTGGAGAGACTTACATCAACTGATGCTGAGTGAAATGAGCAGAACCAGAAGATCACTATACACTTCAACAACAATACTGTATGAAGATGTATTCTGATGGAAGTGGAAATCTTCAACATAAAGAAGATCCAACTCACTTCCAGCTGATCAATGATGGACAGAAACAACTACACCCAGAGAAGGAACACTGGGAATTGAATGTAAAATATTAGCACTACTGTCTATCTACCCAGGTTACTTATACCTTTGGAATCCAATACTTAACGTGGAACAAGAAAATTGGATTTACACACATATATTATATCTAGTCTATACTGTAACACATGTAAAATGTATGAGATTGCCTGTCATCTAGGGGAGAGAGTAGAGGGATGGAGGAGAAAATCTGGAAAAATGAATACAAGGGATAATGTTATAAAAAAATGGCTCATGCATATATACTGTCAAAAATGTATAATTATAAAATTAATAATAAAAAAGAACCATGTCTTAAACACATATGGCTGTGGCTTTCTTTGATTAGCCAAGCCCCACTTGTTTGGAATTTGGACTCAGAGTGAATGTAAATATTGTTTCTCTTTTGGTCAGAAACTCTGAAACTCTGAGGGTGTTTCCTTCCCAGAATGATTTTTTTTACTAGATAAAATAGGCCATTCTCTGCCTCATTTCTTACCTAGCCTTAGTCACCAATTGAACTGTTCCCTCAGTCAAGCTGAAACTTGTTGAAGACCATAGTTTTAAAAGGCCCAAGTCTCCCATTGCATCTAAGATCATCTCCAGTCAAACTGTATCTGGCCCCTGGACCCAGATGACTCTGAAGAAGAAAGTAAGGCTGGTGAATTTGCATAACCAAACCTCACTTAAGTCCAATTCACTTTTATGTCATGGTATCTCCTCCCTAATGTCATGGTCATCTTTGACAAACAACAAAACGGCAGCCACAGCTGCTAAAAGCAATAAAGACAAATAGAAGGCCAACAGAAAGCAGTTCTGGACACTCAAAGATAAGAAACAACTATCATAGAAGAGCAGAAAGTTGACAACTTATCATAAAAGATAACCACGGACAGAAGTATCAGATGTGACGCAGGTCAGCCTGCAACACTCCTGACTATTGCTTTGATCAGATTAAATTGTTATTTGGAAATATATAACAAAATTAAATTATAATACAATCAAATATAAATTATATTATGTTTAAAATCAAGTAGATATGTGGTTCACAGGGATCCTTATGTATGATTTACTGTCTTCTGTTTTTATTTGAGTTAGACACAACTGTCGTAGCAAAACGCATCAGTAACTTGCAATACTGTACCAGCATCTGATTCAAAAAGGTGTTCCCACTAGGCTTGGCCCCAGGAGTTTAAGTTGCCCTGTATATATCTGCATGTTCTCTCATCCATGTGGGTTATCTGACAAAATGTTTTTTACTTTCCCACTGCTCATGTGTGAATTTTCAGGAAACTACTCCTTTATGCATAGTGAAATTTCTCTTGTTGTTTATCTTCCTCTGCTGTTTCATTAACTGACTTTTTTTTTCTAAAATGTTCTCTGGTCAATCCTGTAAAAGAGAAATATCAGTGGGTGAGGACTTAAACAGGTATTGACTTAGATTATACCTTGAAAGTAAGGTAGTTTTGATGGGGCTCCTAAGTAAAGGAAAGTCAAGCACTGTGTTAAATCTGAATTACAGTGGAAGGCAAAAATATAGTTCAAGCCCAAGGAGCTAACATTCTAACGATTAGGCAACATGCAAAATAAAATTATACATTCAAGATATATAGATATAGGTATATGGAATGTGAGCAAAGGCACTAGCAGGCTAGAGGAGCATTGGGGAAAGGCCTAAAAAAGTTTCCTAAAGAAGGTGGGGTTTGAATTGAGTTTTGAAGAGATAAAAAGAAGCCAAGAAGATGTGAGAAGAAAGAGATAATTATTCCAGATAAGAGAGATAGCTAATGAAAAGACACAGAGAAGAATTGAGAAACAGAAAAGGTCAATTTTGATGGATTGTAGATTTGAAGAAGGCAGTAGAATGTAAAAAGACCAAAAAGGTAAATAGAACTAGGCTGTGCCTAGTTTAAATGACAACAAAGAATTTCCTATTTTATCCTGGAAATAACAGAAGTCACCATTGGTAGGAAGATAGTTTAGGTAGGTGGTAGAGTCAGAAAGTTAAAAAAAAAAAAAAAAAAACTATCAAACTGTGCATACCCTTTGACCCAGCAGTACTACTACTGCGCTTATATCCCAAAGAAATACTAAAGAAGGGAAAGGGACCTGTATGTGCCAAAATGTTTGTGGCAGCTCTTTTTGTTGTAGCTAGAAACTGGAAGATGAATGGATGTCCATCAGTTGGAGAATGGTTGGGTAAATTATGATATATGAAGGTTATGGAATATTATTGCTCTGTAAGAAATGACCAGCAGGAGGAATACAGAGAGGCTTGGAGAGACTTACATCAACTGATGCTGAGTGAAATGAACAGAACCAGAAGATCGCTGTACACTTCAATGCTGTATTAAGAGGTATTCTGATGGAAGTGGATATCTTCAACATAAAGAAGATCCAACTCACTTCCAGTTGATCAATTATGGACAGAAATAACTACACTCAGAGATGGAACACTGGGAAGTGAATGTAAATTGTTAGCACTACTGTCTATCTACCCAGGTTACTTATACCTTCGGAATCTAATGCTTAATGTGCAACAAGAAAGTGGTATTTACACACATATATTGTATCTAGGTTTTATTGTAACACATGTAAAATGTATGGGATTGCCTGTCATCGGGGGGAGGGAATAAAGAGAGGGGGGGATAATTTGGAAAAATGAATACAAGGGATAATATTATTTTAAAAAATTACTCATGCATATATACTGTGAAAAAAAATTCTAAAAAAAAAAAAGAATAGGAAATAAAATGCTGCTTTTGGAGTCCTAAAGATGTGTCTATTCTCCTAGGTACCCATTCCTGATAGAATGTAAAATAAATCTTTTCTTCATTCATCAAAAAAACAAACAAACAAACAAAAAAAACCCCAAAAACATATCTTCCAGAGATTTAGAAGATCTAGGGTCAGTAAAGGTGTTACAAGGAGCAGGAAGAAAGTATTGTTTACCTAAGACAAAAGGTGGAAATGAAATAGGGATGTATAGTATCAAAGGTATCAAAGTAAACTTTGCCTATTTTAAAATTTTTCATTTTAAAAATGATTTTATTATTTGCCTCCTTTGATCTGTTTCTCCAATGTGTTATCTACTAAGGTAGATAAAGTAGATAAGTCTGAATCTTAATTCAGACTCAGAGTCAACTTAACATCTAAATACTATCAGGTATCAGGTTATTTTAGAGACCTCTAGCTCACAGTTCCAATGACTTTAGAGCTTGAAAAGATCATAGAGATCATCTGTGCAAGCAACTTAACCTATAGATAAGAGAAATAAGGCCCATGGAAGTTATATGATTTATCCAAGATCACAGCCAATAAATATAGTCTGGCTAAATTTCTGAAAGTGAATTACTGCTTTAAAAACTATCATTCTTTCCTCTGCCTTGATAAATATAATATTTTGTCTAGAGTTTTCCAGAGTAGTGAGTAGTGTGAAACAAAAACTGAAAATAATTGAGGTTTCCCATTGTGATAATAATTGGTATCAAAAAGAAGATTTTTACATATAATTATTTCTCTTGAGTTCCCAACAAGCTTGTGAGGTGGAAAGAGCAAGTACTAGTATCCCCATTTTACAGATGACTGAACTGAGGTTTGCCCATCTATCCAGTGTTAGAGTAGAAATTAGAAGCCAGGTTTTCCAATTTATAGTTCAACACTTTTTCCCACAAGTCCATCTTGGCCAAGATGGACTTTGGCAATGTAACTTGATGCTTTATCACTTACAATTGGGTAAATGTGAAAAGGCTTGAAGAAAAGAGACCTACATGAGGCCAGAAAAACATCAATCTGCCAAGTTTATAGAGGTAAGTCATCTTATTTCCTTTCCATAATTTTAGTAAGTTATAGTTCAGTACTGCATCCTCCATGATATTCTTTACCCTTAGGCATCTTCACCTTCAGCACCATGGCCAGAGCACAAAATGTTAACCCAGTGAAGTTATAGATACATACTTTGCCCCCAATCCCAGAAATGAAGATGAAAATATATATAAAAAGTCTCTACTATGGTTTCCTGGTGTTTTTTCAGGTTCTGACTGTCTTATTGCAGCTGTCCCACTCAGAAATCTAATTTATCTTAGCAAAAGCTTCTAAATAAAATGAGAGAAAAGAAATTATGGGCCTCTGAATCAAATGATGTCTGGTTTTTCTGTTAATCCTGTGATCATACCTGAGGTCCCAGGCCTCAGACATTTACTCAACTTTGCAAGAAAGGCTTGTAGTAATTCAATTTTTGTAGCCCTCATTTGATAGGTTAACTAAAATTACGTCTGACATAGGAGCATATAGATAGATATGAAAGGGACCTCAGAGACCACCTTATCTAATCCCTTCATTTTGCAAACGAGAAAATGGAAGTTCATGAGAAAGTAATGGCTTGTTTAAGTTCACAGCTATAAGTGAAAGAGCAGGTTTTGAACCTGGTTCTTTTGACTACAAATCCAGAGTTCATTCCACTATACCATACTTTCATATTCAGACAGTGTCCTTTTTAAAATTGTTCTTGTCTTTTAATTCATGTGCTTGTCAGGTGTTTGTTTGTTTTTTTCAGTATCCTAGATTTTACTTCCTTAGGATTCACTTGGTTCTCTAATCTGAACAGATCTTTAAAGATGAACTCCTGTAAAGACCTAAAGAGAATAAGGTATTGGATTATCAGAAATTAAATTTTATATTCCTTTCTCCTATCCCCTATTCATATTTAACTTTTCTTTAGTAAACAATGTTTTGTTAACAAAAATCTGTCTCTTCATAAAATGTCTTCATTAACCTTAGGAAGCTACAAAGTCATATACAAGACATGGCCATAGTTGCCCTTGTGGACAAATGATGATAGATTTAAAAAATATATCTGGGATTTTCTTGTTTTTGTCTTCTGACTACCTTTCCTCTAGAAGAGATCTTTGTTCTTGCAAAGCTAAGGAGCTTTTTCTCCTAGCCCCACATCAGAACAATGAAGAAACAGAGAACTGTAGGCAACAAGGGAAACATTACTGGAGTCCAAACTGTCTGGGTTGTTGGCTTCCAAGAAAAGGGGATAGACCTATCTTTTCCATCTTGTTAGTTAATGACTAGGCTTTAAAGGTCTTTTAAATACTATAAAAGTATCATAACTATACCAATAGATTTTTCAATTTTCACAATTCAATTATTAGGAATTCTCAGTGACTCCTCACAATAAACTTATAGGGCACGTATAATTTTCACTTGTTTATTGAGATACAGAAAGGTAAAATGACTTGCCCACTATAACACTGAGAGTTAGGGGCAAAATAATTGAACTAAAATCCAGCTCACTTGAATCCTAGGCAGTTGCTTCTCCCACTAAGGCTACACTTTCCAGTACCACAAACCATTCCTCTTGGTTTTTTGTTGTTGTTTTTGGCTTGCTTGTTACTTGCTTCTTTAAACACACACACACACACACACACACACACACACACACACACACACACACACACACACACACACACACAGACACTTCCCCCCAAAACAAAACCCAAATCAGCTTGCATGTTTCTCTAGTGGCAGCTTCTTGCCTCCTGCCCAGCTTCTGGTCTCAGCAGGGGCCGGCGCGACTCCAGTGATTCCAGCTGCAGCATCTCTCCAGAGGGAAGCGCAGCCCCGAGAGCGCTAGACTGATTCACTGTGGGAGCCGAACGTGTCCATGTCCGCAGCCCTCTAGGCCTCCCTTCCCCCGCCCCCAGAAATGTCTCCTCGTGGAGGAAAGAAACGCTCTTCTTTTCTTCCCCAGACACTGAATCCTTGCCTATGGAGAAGTAGCTGTTTCCTAACTTGTTTTCCTCTGCTTCTCCAAGAGATTTGAAACGCTGACCAGGAGCCTCCAACTCCTAACTCAGCCTCAACTTCTCTGCTTCACATTTGGCCTGAAGGAAGGAGAAGGCCTCTCCAACTCCAGTCTCAGCCGGAGCTAGGAGCCCTGTAGAGCTTTCCCCAAAGCTCCATAAAACAAACTTTTAAAGAAGTCAGTTCCGGACAGTAGGAAGGACCTCGCTCCTAGTCCGGGATCCCTTAGTCGGTCTGATCTGAAGGATCGTGCTATAAGGAGAATTTTAGAATCTTTAGGGCTAGGAGGCAGAGAGACCCGTAGAAGAGAGAGTCCCACAGTAATTGTGAATGGTAATAGATGCAAACTTCTGGTGTGGCTAGCGCGGCGCCTTCTTCTGCAGTTTATAAGACAGTAAAAAATGTGTCTTCGATGCCCATTGTGAAATTCAGTAGCTAACAAAAGGAGACATGTGAATATTCAACACGACCTCTTTCAGTAGCATTTTCCAGGATCTCTGGGCGCCCTCGGGCCTTTTTTTTTTGTTTTTTTTTAAAGAATCTGAAAATACCTGTCTTAAGTTTTAAAAGCACATGGAAATCGTCCGCGAGTGACCATATAATTTGATTTGCCAGGCAATCTCCAGAGCGATTGCACATCATTTATAATGTTCATTGAGCATTTTGCTTAATTGTGTCTCTTTCTGAAAGGGAAGTACAGCCCCCTCCTGACTCGGAGGAGCACAAGTGGCGAGATTCCCATGGATTGCCCCGTACTGCAGCTTGGAGCATTCAGACAAACGCCGAGCTGCCGGGTTTGTTCTGAGGGGCGGCCTCCCCCGCCCCGTCCGCCTGCTCCCCGCATGCCCCCGCCCCTCCTTTTCCCAAGCAGAATGACCTGAGAGATCCTGACACTAATGTCTCCGGGCTGAGAAAAGCGCTCAGGTACTGGCACGCTCGCCTCTTGAAGCCATTCAATTCACAACCGGCAGCCCTTGCAGGTGTCGCCTTTTGAACACGCTCCCCTCCCCTCTCCCCCACATTCAGCCGACGCTGTTCACTTCTTGCTGTGCTATGGTGTCTGTAAAAGGCGCAAGAATGGGGCTCATTATTCTGCAGGACCACGGGCGATACCCCCTGTATGGATGGATGGCTTCCTGTCTCTTAAAAAGGCAGGCGTTCAATTCAATGCCCAGGGGATCCGAGGATCCCCCTTTTACAAAGGCCAAATTTCTCCCAGGTAATTCAGCTCCTTGCAGACGCCGAGAGGGGGAGCTCTCCACCAGAGAACTGGCGGCCCGGGAGTCTTGCGAGGCGCACTAGGCGCCGGAGACGCGGGGCCGGCGCACTCACCTCGCGGGACCATCTCCAAACTAGTTGCTTCCTCTCTTCCGCTGCAGCTCTGCGCGGACATAGCGGAGCCGAGGGAGAGGTCTTCCAGCTCCCTAAGTGCCACGGAAGCTGCGCTCAGGGACTAGATTGCCCGGCTTATCTTCTTGGGGCGTGGTGCTTTCCGCCCACCCCTGGAGT
The DNA here is from genome assembly GCF_048593235.1 of Sminthopsis crassicaudata. Classification (NCBI taxonomy): domain Eukaryota; kingdom Metazoa; phylum Chordata; class Mammalia; order Dasyuromorphia; family Dasyuridae; genus Sminthopsis; species Sminthopsis crassicaudata. The sequence goes on from NC_133621.1 coordinate 59,786,525, forward strand.
CAAGGGCCGCGGCTCCAATTTGGATTCTCAAACTATTTAATAACCTGCGAGACTTTGGGACGGTTAACTCAGAGAATTTCACTTTTCTCCTTAGCGAAATGAGGCGAGGGAGGTGGATTACGTGGTCCCTAAAGTGTCTTCTAGCTCTGAGATTCATACGGAATATCACGGGAGAGACTTAAGTCCGGGGAGGTCAAAGCTAAGCTAGCACGCGCCCGGTTTCTAAACTGGTTGTCTAGTTTTCTGAAGTGAGAGGCGGACCTTACGTCCCTTATCTTTTTCTGGAATCGCTCTCCGAAAGGGGGTAACTCTCTTCTGATAGATCCCCACTCCCAACCTCACACCCTCTATCTTCCTCTTTTTCCACTTGGAAAAAGTTATGGACGTTGCCCAAGGAATTCCAAGAGCAAGTTCCCTCAAATGGGATTCTCGAGAAAAACAGATAGATAGTGTTCTCTCTGTGTGTCTCTCTCTGTGTCTCTGTCTCTCTGTCTCTCTGTCTCTCTGTCTCTCTCTCTCTCTGTCTCTCTCTCTCTCTCTCTCTCTCTCTCTCTCTCTCTCTCTGTCTCTGTCTTTCTCTGTCTCTGTCTCTGTCTCTCTCTGTCTCTGTCTCTCTCTGTCTCTGTCTCTCTGTCTCTCTGTCTCTCTGTCTCTCTGTCTCTCTCTCTCTCTCTCTCTCTCTCTCTCTCTCTCTCTCTCTCTCTCTCTCTCTCTCTCTCTCTTTCTCTCTCTCTCTCTCTCTCTCCACACACACACACACACACACACACACACACACACACACACACACACACGCACGCACTCCACACACTCCACACAGCTTTATCTATCCTCCCCTCCTTCCGCGAAATAATTCCACAAAGGAAACCGTACTGGTTCGGAATTCCCAAGTCTCCGCGGCGCACTGTGTGCCATGCTCCTTCTCCAGTCCGGAGGAACTATTTCGGAACAGCTTACTTTAGCGTATTGGTATTTTCTTTCCAATGAATGGCCACTGTTAGCTCCAACACATCCTTCCTCTCCAATCCCTTGGCGTCTTTTTTGGTTTATATTCCACCTGTTTGGAAGGGCTCTGCCATCTGACTCCCACCATGGGCTGCCCGTAGGCGGTCGAGCTTGATTCCATGCCCCCCCACCCCGCCCCAGCCTGGTATTAATGGAAAACCATCCAAGATATAGTATGAGGCACATATCCACCGCACTAGCCGAGCCTTTTGCTCTGCTCTAGCCCAGACAAAATAAACCTGTCTATGGAAATGAACGCGCGTAGACACAGGCGCGCACAACCACACACACGCACACACATATTCTCTCTCTCTCTCTCTCTCTCTCTCTCTCTCTCTCTCTCTCTCTCTCTCTCTCTCTCTCTCTCTCTCTCTCTCTCTCTGTGTGTGTCTTTCTCTTTCTCTCTCTCTGTCTCTCTCTCTTCTCTCTCTCTCTCTCTCTCTCTCTCTCTCTCTCTCTCTCTCTCTCTCTCTCTCTCTCTCTCTCTCTCTCTCGTATCTTTCTCTTTCTCTCTCTGTCTCTCTCTCTCTCTCTCTTCTCTCTCTCTCTCTCTCTCTCTCTCTCTCTCTCTCTCTCTCTCTCTCTCTCTCTCTCTCTCTCTCTCTCTCTCTCTCTCTCTCTCTCTCTCTCTCTCTCTCTCTCTCTCTCTCTCTCTCTCTCACACACACACACACACACACACACACACACACACACCTATCCCGGGGAGGGAAAGCATGACTCCGGCCTGCGCCAGAAGCTGCGGGTCTGAGAGACGCAGTTGACCTGAGTGCAGATGTCTAAATTATACCTTTTGGGGGGAGAGAGTAAGGTGGCCGTGGCGGGGGAGGCAGCTTCTCCACTTCTTGATAATTTGATTTGCCCGAGTGCCTGGAGGGCGTTGGCACCTCATTTGTTACACTTGTTCGCGCTTTCTCTGAGACGGTGACTACGAGAGTGGAGCAGGCGGGAGTGAGGAGGGGTGAGGGGAGGTGGGAGGGATGGGGTGGTTCCCCCCCCCCCCCGTTCTGTCCTCGTTCCCCAGACCGGGCTTCTTCCCTCCTCCCTCCCTTCGCCCTCGCCCCCTCCCTCTTCCCCCGCCTCGCCGGAGCACAAGTGGTAGGATTCCCATGGACTGGCGTGCTCTGCAGCTTGCTGCCTGGGCACCCGGGGCCCGAGGAGACGTGGCGGACACAGAGGGGTTTGTACACACGGTGACCTCCGCGATCTCGATATGAAAGGGCCTGAAAGGAGTCTGTTTATGGTGCATTACCAGTCAAGGGCTCAGGTACCAGCGCCTTGTGTCGGGGGAGCCTCCACGGCTGCCCGTGCTGCAGGTGCCTCCCATACAAGCGCCCCGGGGGTTGGAGGGGGAGGAAGGGGGAAAGAAAGAGGAGGGAGGAAGAGGGGCCAGGGAGCCAAGGAGCGATCGCCGCCCCCTGAGTCACTCTTGCAGCGATTTATTCCCTTTTTTTATACCCTTTTCTCCCTTGCCTTGCTCTAGGCTTATCCCACTAGCAGCCAGGCTTAGGGAAGCTACCAGAGGAAAGGCTTGCGGCTAAGGCTGGGGGGGGGGGGGGAGGGAGATACTGGGAAAGGTTGGGGGGTGAACTGAATAATTAGGACATTATTTATAGACTTCACGTGACGGAAGAGGAGAGTCTCAGGGGAAGACCCTGCCGCCAGTCTGCGATGAGGGCAAAGTTGAGGGAAAAAGGAGTTCACAGAAGGCTAGAATCCACCCCAAAAGCGTCTCTTGCTCCATAGGGTGCTAAGCACTGTGAAAGGGGAATTTTCCTGGGAGTTTGCTTGGGGTCACAAGGAGCTACCAGAGCAGACTTGATTGGGGTGTCTTCCAGGACTCTAGCCTGCCCCTTTAAACCTATCTCTTCTCTCGTGATGATGCACACTTTTTCTGAAACATTGATTTGGGTTTGGGCTATATAGACTTGCAGAAACATAAGTAAAAATCACCTCAGAGGCCATCTAATCCAACCTATCTGTATCTGTAGAAGAATTCCCACATCAGTCACAAATACCCCTCCATTCTGGAAAACGTTCAGTGATGTAGAACCTACTGTTACCACTTGGTTCCTGGGGACAAGGGTCCCTCTTGACACCAGTCATGGCACTGGCAGACACTTCAGTGTTGAAGTCACTCTCTTCACTCCTTGGAGAAATTTCTGAATCCCCTATTGAAGGTAAAGTTACAAAGATGCCTTCATTTTCCCAGAATGCCCTGACAAGGTACAAGTGCTTTCCCATGCCCAAGTTAGAGTCATTTCATGTTAGACAGAAACAGCCTTTTTAGTATTCAGGATAAATACCCCAAAGAAACCATGAACAAGCAACCTGAACCTGGCCCTTGGTTATTCTTGCTGACCAGGTGTTAAATTCCATTGTTTCTACTATGTTAAAGAGATAAATATCAATTTGTAGTCAATTTGATACTCATATAACAGTCTTATGCTTCCTGCCTTAGTTATAATCTTGAGAGAACCCTCAGAGATTTCTAGTCCAATTCCCCAAAATTGATTGTTGTCTAAAATTTGGCCAACTAACAAAACAATAAGCAACTACCATGTACCAGGCATGCACTAAACCAAGGGTACAATGCAGAAAAAGAAAGGTAGTCCCTACACCCAGAGTTTACAATCTAAAAGTGAAAGACAAATAAAGGGAAAGTGAGAAGACTAGGTTTGAAGTGGGGTTGGTTTAGAGTACAGCTGGTGGCTAAGGAAGATATGACAGGGATTGAGGCCTCTGTAAAGAAAAGCTTTGGGAAGAGTTGTTTTGCTCTGCTGTTCAGTCCCCCACTCAAAGGGGAAGAAGCAATGGAGGGTATTGATGAGGTGTGAGTACCAAAGCTGAAGTAATCTCCATGATAATAACTTTTCTAGAAATGAGCTTATGCTGGTGGGGAGAGTCATACTGGTGGAGCACAAACAAATTTTCTCAAGGTGGAAGGTTATAAATGATAGTCAGGTTCCCAGGCCAGACCATCACATCTCAAAATACGGAGAAAACACTGTTCATTTGTGACTAAAATAGTAGAAAACAAACCATTGCAATACTTGCAATTACATCAAATAGAAAACAATAAAGGTGAATGGGAAATAGTTGAATTTTCTTAATTTTACTTTACAATCACAGTTATAGAATTAGCCAACTGAAAGGAATCTTAGGCATCATATGCTGGAAACATTCTACCATTTTATCTACTACATAGATAAGGAACCTCAGATTCAGAATGGGTGTGACTCTTGTATGGCTACTTGCAGGCTGTGATTGAAGAAGATCAAGTATAATCAAAGATAAAGACAGAGACCTGGCAGAGATTATAAAGGATATTTTTGGGCACTTGGATGTAGATTGTCATACTTGTTTATTTGTATAATTTCACTTGGATTGCAGATTTTTTTTTCCTTTTCTTTGAAAGAGGTCTATCACTAGCAGTGTTCTTGTAGTATTAATTAGCTCACAAATGTGACAAAGAAGAGACAGATTTTCCAAATACAAATGAAAGAAGGAAGAGGATGTGTATGTACATGTGAGGGAGGTGGGGGGAAGCTCTGACAATAGCATTAACTAAACTTTAACAGTGAAAAATAGAGAAGAAAGAGGAATCAACACTTTATGGGAAGAATTAGACAAAAGGTACTAGGAGAGAGATAAGTCAAAAGTTCCCTGTAGCCCCTAGATGGAGCTATGGACCCAGAATAGCTTGGTTGCTATCTAGAGTAGTTGGAGTGAAGAACAGGAAACAATATGTAATTAGTCTTTTAAATGTACACAAAATATATAAATCAGCCCTTCCAGAGCTGGCATAATCAGAGCAAGCAGTTACCTTCCTGGACAGATTCCAAGGGCATTGAGAAAATTACTTTCCACTTGCCATGTACTTGTAATTTTACTATCAAAGTTAGTCAACAGGCATTTATTAAGCATTTACTATACGCCCAGAAAAATTAATAATTTTAATCTCTTAAAATGTGGTTCAAAATATTCTAGTCCAAAATATAAAGAGGTTAACATATTGAGATGAAAAACATTCATACCTTAGAGGAACTTTGTCTTTTATCAATTGAGATAAGTGACTTAGAGAACTGAAGTTTTATTGGAAGTAAGCCAGATAGGGATAATTCTATAACTTAGATACTATCTAGAGAAAATAATCATTAGTGAATAGCTGAAGTCAAGGCTGAATCCACACTAACATAAACAGAGAAGGCAATTACATATGTTGTGTGATTGCAGAAGTATAGGGCACTGTACTGTTGTGGAAGGGAAGTGATGGAGATAAACAAGAAAAAAGGGATAAGTAAATGAAAGGTAAAAGGATACTGAAAAAAATTTTCATGTGTTTTGCCCAGGGCTGGTTATATTGACAACCATCAATTTTCTCCAACCCTCTTTCCCCAAGTTTTTCCACCTAAATGTATCTGTAGAACTATTGATCAAAGTTATATCATTGATCCAAGATGAAAGTTTAAGTAATAAATACTTAATGTTCAAAATATTCTTTTGGAGAGAAAAAGTTACTTGGCCAGAAAAAGGTGCATTCATTCCCAAAGGTTCTATCTCCATGTTCAATGGCTATATAATTTTAAAAGAAATTTTAAAATAAAGCCTTTTATTTTCAAAACATGCATGGATAATGTGACAACATTAACCCTTGAATAGCCTTGCATTTCAGATTTTCTTCTTCCCCCCACTCCCTCCCAATCCAATATATGTTAAACATGTTAAAATATATGTAAAATCCAATATGTATAAACATATTTCTACAATTCTCTTGCTGCATGAGAAATCAGGTTAAAAAAAAAGAAAATAAATGAGTAAGAAAACAAAGTGCAAGCAAACAACAGCAAAAAGTGAAAATGCTATGTTGTGATCCACATTCAGTTCCCACAGTCCTCTTTCTGGATGTAGATGGCTCTCTTTATCACAAGATCATTGGAACTGGCATCAATCATCTCATTGTTGGAAAGAGTCAAGTTCACCAGAATTGATTGTCATATTGATGTTGTCATGTACAATGATCTCCTGGTTCTGCTCATTTTACTTAGCATAGTTCATAAGTCTCTCCAGGCTTTTATAAAATCATTCTCCTGATCGTTTCTTATAGAATGTTATTCCATAACGTTCATATTCCATAACTTATTCAGCCATTCTCCGAACTGATGGTTATCTACTCAGTTTCTAGTTTCTTGCTATTATGAAAAGGGCTGCTACAAATAATTAAAAAGAATTTTAAAGCGATTATTTTAATATGGTAAAACCTAGGTTCCATGACTGAAAGGAAATAAACAACCTCTCTCCTTCCTCCACAAATTAAAAAAATGGGAAGGAACAGCCTACTAACTATCTCAAAGAAAAGAACTGGTAGTATATTGAAAGTTAGGAAATTATTAGAGGGGAATTGTAATCTTTGCAAAGATATAGAGAAATATATTAGAGGTCCATGCACAGGTGATGGAAAGCATTATTTTTCACTAGCTTCTGGGTCTGGAAGAAGAACTTAGATGGGAATTAATGCTAGAGAATAAGACAATAAAGCCTTCTAATTTTTGTTATACTTCATCACAAAGTATGTAGATAGGAAAATGTAGGACCTAATAATCAGATCTCTATTTGGATGCCTGAGTCTTATACATCTCCAAAAACTTGGTTGAAAAAGAAGGCCTAAGCCTCAGTGATAATATATCACTCTTTCAAATTGGAGCAATATGCCAGAGGATGATAGGTTCCTACATCTTGAGTTGGATGGGACCTTAGAATCCTTTAAGTCCAACTAACTCATTTATAGATGAAGAAAATGAAATACAGAGCAGTTAAAGGCCCCTGATCTCACCAAAACTTCCTTTTTTCATCTCTCTCTCTATATATATATATATATCATTTCTAATAAACTGATTTTCTATCCTCACTATAGGTGAGACAGAAGATAGAGTATTGGATCAGTGGTCAGGATGATCTGAATACATACACACATATACACACAAATATGTACATATATTTGTGGTTTTTTCTTGTATGTGGATATATACTATATATCCACATATAAGTGTATATGTAAATGCCTTAGGTCTTCACAATCCTTTAAAAAAATTTTCCATGGGAGGACGAGGGGCCTGATGAATATTCTTTGCCTTTTTTCCATTTGTTCTAGCCTGCCTTTACATCTTTACATGAAGGAGTATTGAAGATGGATATGAAATTGTGGTCTTTAAAAGGTCAATATGGCAAGCTACTAGAGATTCAAGGGGGCATGGGGGTTGTGACCAACCGTATAGCATTTGAAATTACCATCAGAACTCCTCTTTAGAGTAATTGAATGATACATTTTGAAGTGAACTTGGTGGGGTAAATGCTATGCAAAAATAATGGGAAGTTTGAACTCACTCTCCAGGTGATAGGGAAATGTTTGCTCTTCTGTCCCTGTACTCTTCAGGGCACTTAGTAGTGCCATGGCTATATCATGAGACCTGGGGTTAGGAAGATCTGAGTTCAAATTTGGTCTCAGACACTTGCCAACTATGTGATCCTGAGCAAGTCATTTCACCTGTTAGTCTCAGTTCCTTATCTATAAAATGGGGACAGTATGGAGAAGGAAATGGTATTAGTTTCCATAACTTGTTTTGAAGAGTTGTTCTAACACTAAAATGAGAAGTATTTATATTAAGTGCTTCATACATCTTAACATGGTACATCAATAGATGAACTGTTATTACAGAGTAAAATATGAAATTAAGTTTTCTATTCAATTACATTTTTTCTTGCCATTTTACACTGAAATTATCATCATGACCAAGAAACAGAAGTTGAATTGCTTGCTGTAATATTTCAATAGAACTTTAATACTACTTATACTTATGTCTAGTCCTCCTACTCACACAGATCACCACCCATCCATTCCTTCCTACCCTGTGTTTGCCTGCTAAGTCTCCACAGATCTGCCCATTATGTCAGATGATTTCTTCTGTTATTCATAATTGATTGTGTTGATATTACAGGAGTTCAAATACCTTTCCTAATAACAGATTGAAGGACACACTTTGAACGCTTTTGCTCTTTATCACATAAACCTTGGAATGGCAGAGCATGAGTATTTGAAGAATTATATCAGCATTAGTCTTTCTTTAACAAAGATTAATATTTAACAATTTGGAAATAGAAAAAAGACAAGAGTATATAGGAAAACTGGAAACCATTCAGTGTTCCTGAGAAGGTACTAAGATTTCCCTTTTATATTTATCTTTTTCCGAACAGGGACATTCTTTATTTGTTTCTTTCTCTTTGTATCTTTTCCTTCCTTCCTTTCTTCATTTCTACTTCTTCTTCCTTTTTCTTCTCCTCCTCCTCCTCTTCCTCCTTTTTTTCCTCTTCATCCTCCTCCTCCTTCTCATCCTCTTTCTTTTTCTTCTCTTCCTTTTCCTTCTCTCTTAAAATTTTGAAATCATACACAGGAAAAAGGCATTAGAGGAAAAGCCTCAGTATGTTATGCATGACACAAATCTAGGGCTCCTTTTCCTTCTTTGAAAGCACATTTCACCCTGAAATCTTCCTGTTGAGTAGAGGAATTTTAAAGCTTGTGCCAGATAAACTAACATTTTGTTTTGATATGAACAATCAACCCTGATCCTTTGTAGACCTTATAGATGGAGGCTCCTGGAGCAAATATCATAGCTATAGAATTAAAATGAAATTTAGAGATTATGTAGTCTAAATCTGTCATTTTACAGATAAGGAAAATAATACCAAGAAAAAAAAGAATGATGTAGATTATGTTAGCAACTGCACCAGTTCTCTGCCTTTAAATGGAATGGTCTTTCCACTATGCTACAGTGATATTAAGAAACAAATAAGACATTTACTTTATCCCACTTCCAAACATAACTTTTGGAAGGTATACCTGAAATGTCACTTTTACTGATTTTGTCTTTAGCTTAATATGTTACATACTGTTACAAATATAAATTTGCCTGGAAGAGTAAATACTTTAAGCTATTATAGATCATTTACACTTTAATATGAATTCATTTTCCCATGATAGGATATTTTTGTATTTTTTATTATTTGGATTGTTTTTATGGGCAATGAAAGAGGCTATCAAAAAGGCATAGAGACCTATCTGAAGAAAGGAAAAAATGCAGAAAAAGAGGCTGGAATGGAGCAAACCATTTTATGACTGTTTCTAGGATAAATTTCAAATGGGGCAGATGAGAAGGAGCAGGATAAGGATTGTTTAGTGGGATGAGAGGTGAGCAGAAGGCAGGTAGGGCTCAGGATAATTTGGCATCCAACATATTACTTCAAGAACTGAGGAAAATATGTCCCAAAATACAAGAGATTTTTAGAAAATAACTGGGTAAGATCTTGAGGATAGAGTATTAAGGACAGACTTGTGGTTGGTAAGAAACCAGAAACCCTATGTGAATCTCTCCTATACCGTATTTCCAAACATCTAATTCATCTTCCCCAAATGTACCTAGAACTCAGAGTTCTGAAAATAGGATTAGTACAAAGCTGGGAAATTTGAAATTTGAAGCCAAATAGACCTAGGGAACGGGAGGAAGTATGGTACAGTGGAAGTCTGGATCTGAATCTTTCCTTTTTCCCCACTGTCACTTGTCCCAACATTGGGCTTAGTTTGGATTAATTAGGTGCCTACTGTGTCTAGCTTCATAACTGAGCTGGAAAATCCTAGGCTCTTTTTGAGAATCTTGGAGCCTAGACCATGGTTCTGGGAAACTGAACCCAGTTTGGGAAGCTGAGAAACTAAATAGAGTTCATGTGCTAGGCCTGATGTCAGGGGCAGTGCTAATAGCGGGGTATCAAGGAGAGAAGAGAGGGAGCTTAAGACTGGAAGTAATCAAAGACAGGACCTTCAAACAGAAGAAGTAGGATCAGGCCCAGCCACTGATTTGTGTCTAACCATTCAGTCTAGTGGAACAGAGGATGGTCGTCTGCAATGTAGTGACCTCCAGTGACCCATAGAAAATCTCCTTTTATTGGAAAGAAATCCTTTCTCCTTTTTTTTTAAACCAGATAAAGAACTGATCACATCTTACTTAAATCCAGCTTGTGCATCTCTGTGCATCCAAAAACCAGCATCAATGATTAGGGTCTCAAGATGCTTCGATGTTCCCCAGAGGTACCTCTTCCTCTCAACCCTAGTCTGGTGGGAGGGCCTTTCAGACCTTGACCCCTTTGTGACTGGAGGCAGTAAATGTTCCACCTTTTTTCCCTCCCTCCAATTTCATACCTCCTCCCTGAAAGCTTCATCCTCACTCTTACATCTGTTGGGATGACTCAAAATCCAGGAAAGGCCACTGGCTGAGAGGTTTCTATTAAAAGAATTTTTTTTAGTGTTCACACTGTGCAAATGTAACTCACTCCCAAACAAGTAAACAGTGATTTTGGGGTCAATTTCTGATTCTAGAAGAGATGCTGAAAAGAAAGTTGTTCCCACCCACCCACCCAGGAAAAAAAGTGTACTTGTGTACATACTTTTCTTTAGCTTCTCCCATCCTGCTCCTCCCCCACCTCAAGCACCTCACACAAACTCACTTCCAGATACCCAGTAGCACCAGATTACTTCAAGAAAAACTTCCAGGTTCTTGTCTGAGATTCATTTTTGTTCACTACTGTTCACTTGGATAGGTTGGCTTTATCAGCATTTTGTGAAATGCTTTGAAGTCCAGCTGTTTGCTAGAGTTTCCAAATGTGGAGATTAACCAGGTACATTTCCACTTTTTAGTCCATGGAAATTCAGTCCACATTAAATCCAAGAGGAATTTCTTTCTCTGTGTCATTATCAGAACACTGGACTAGATGTCCCTTTCATTGCCTTCCAAAGCCTGAGTCCCCAATCATTTCTAGAGCAGGGTCAAAAAGACATTGAAATGATTGGGCCACATCTAAAGTCAACAGAGAAAGATTCTTCACGTTGTCATTACTTTAGAAATACATTTCCTTGGGCAACTAAGTAGCACAGTGGATGGAGCACTAGCCCTGAACTCAGGAGGACAGGACCTGAGTACAAATTTGGCCTCAGACACTTAACACTTCCTAGCTGTATGACCCTGGGCAAGTCACTTAATTCATTTCCTCAGGAAAACAAACAAAACAAAACCAACCAACCAACAACAACAACAAAAACAAACAACAACAACAACAACAAAAACCCCTTACTAACAAGATGGGAAGGAGGGTAAAGTTGAAGGAAAAAAGGAAATTTTAATTAACGGGCCCACATAACCTACATCCTTTTATTGCTTGTCAGTGATCTTTGAAAAACAAATGCTGATCACAAACCAATTCCAACTGTTCAATAATGAAGAGAATCAGCTACACCCAGAGAGAGAACTATGGAAAATGAATGTGGACCACAACATACCATTTCCACTCTTTCTGTTATTTATTTACTTGTATTTTTGTTTTCCTTCTGTTTTTTAAACCTTCTTTCTAGATCTGATCTTTCTTGTGCAGCAAGATAACTGTATAAATATGTATACATATATTGTATTTAACATATACTTTAACATATTTAACATGTTTTGTACTACCTGTCAAGCAGGGAAGAGGGTGAGGGAAGAAGGGGGAAAGTTGGAACAGAAGGTTTTGCAAGGATCAATGTTGAAAAATTACCCATGCATATGTCTTGTAAATAAAAAGCTATGATTAAAAAATGCTGATCAAAAGAGATGATGAACTATGCTGTCTACCCCATGATTATATTTTCATCCTATATGTTTTGTATTCACTTATCTGAATACATGCTCTTTTTCTCCAGTAGCAAAGAAACTCCTCTAGGGAGTTGACTTTCATTTCTAGCATTTTATCCTCCTTGCTTGACACATTAACTTTTAATAGATGTTTACTGAAAGAATAGATGGATGAACTTTAATGTGAGTTTACCTTCAAGCCAATACCCCAACCCTAACCCCAAAGTGGAACATCCGGTTGAAATTAAGTGATCTGTCTTTAGACATTTACTTCACATCTTAATCCCAAATCCGGAGTAAAATGGTATCGTTTCTCCCCCCCTCCTTCTCCTTCCCCTCCCATATCTAAAGAAATGAATTCTGCTAATTTTAGAAGTCTCCCCCCACACACCCAAGTCAATAAAATATCTATCACCAGTCAATGTTTTTAAGACGTAGTTCAGCTTAGAGGACTGTAGTCTTCTAGAAGGAAGGCTGTACGTTCCCAGAAACTTGGGGGGGGGCAAAAGTTTGAAGAAAGGAAGCTCCAATATAGAAAGACGCCTCCTGTTTTCTACTGTATCTCTTGCCTCTTTTGAAAGAACACGTGCCTGCCGGCCGAAGTTCATAAATGTGCTTGGGGGAGCCTGAAACTTCATTTCCAACAGTGTTTTGATGAAGAGACAATCAAGCAATTGTCTTAAACTATAAAGAGTTCCTTTACTGCCCTTGAAATGGGAGAAAGATTTGCCCCCAAAATTGGTAGTAGAACCGCCACACTGAAGTGTACACAAAGAGCAACAGTTACGTTTTTAACATCGGGATGGCACAGGAGGCTAAAAAGGTCAGAAAGGTGAGCCAGCTTGACTTGTCTGCCTTTCCTTTTTTAACCGGCATTCTTCCCTAAATAAACACAAAGCCAGAAGTTTCGAGTGATCCCCTTTTAAATCAGATTTTATTGCTTTGAACGTTTGGGTCCTTTTTGCTCTCAGAACTAACGTGTCCTGCTGAGAGACGCTAAGAGACAATCCCTCACCTATCTTCTTTTCTTCTCTGTCTCTGGCTCCATCCCTCTCCCCCACCCCCCAGCACCTCCCCCCTTACTCCCGCCTCCTTTTCCACTCTCTCCTACCGTTTTCCCTGTGTCTTTTGGCAGCTGGGGTTTGTCCCAGAGAACCAGGCATACAGGAAAACGAGAACAGCCCCATTTTCTTTTCTCCCCACCCACCCTCAGCTTTCCCAGGAGCTCAGAAGTCACCCCAAGAGCATTAAGCAGCGAATTTCCGAATTGGACCGTGGCATTGTTCTAACTTTTTTTAATCTTTTAAAAAATATGCAAGGCGTCAGCATCCCAAGGCGCAGGGAAGTAATCCCTGACTTGTGGAGGTGGAGGAGGGAGTAGGAGAAGGGGAATCCGTGTGTGTGTGACAGAGAGAGCGAAAGAGGAGGGAGGGAGGGAGGGAGGGAGGGAGAGAGAGAGAGAGAGAGAGAGAGAGAGAGAGAGAGAGAGAGAGAGAGAGAGAGAGAGAGAGAGAGAGAGAGAGAGAGAGAGAGAGAGAGAGAGACAGAGAGAGAGAGAGAGAGAGAGAGAGAGAGAGAGAGAGAGAGAGAGAGAGAGAGAGAGAGAGAGAGAGAGAGAGAGAGAGAGAAGAGGAGAGAGAGACACAGAGACAGAGAGACAGAGACAGAGACAGAAAGAGAGGAGAGGAGAGGAGAGAGAGAGAGACAGAGAGACAGAGACAGAGAGAAACAGAGAGACAGAGACAGAAAGAGAGGAGAGGAGAGAGAGAGAGAGAGAGAGAGAGAGAGAGAGAGAGAGACAGAGAGAGAGAGAGAGAGAGACAGAGAGACAGAGACAGAGACAGAGACAGAAAGAGAGGAGAGGAGAGGAGAGAGAGAGAGAGAGAGAGAGAGAGAGAGAGAGAGAGAGACAGAGAGACAGAGAGACAGAGAGACAGAGAGAGAGAGAGAGAGACAGAGACAGAGACAGAAAGAGAGGAGAGGAGAGAGAGAGAGAGAGAGAGAGAGAGAGAGAGAGAGAGAGAGAGAGAGAGAGAGAGAGAGAGAGAGAGAGAGAGAGAGAGAGAGAGAGAATCCCTGAACTACTTAGTTTTATTCTTGAAGCATCCTGTACTCTCTCCTCCGGCTCTCCTCCGATGTGCAGTTTTTCGCGGGCATGTCGTGGGACAAGGGATTATGAGTTCCGTGTTTCTCACTGGGCCGAGGGGACCGCTCTCCTCTGCTCATTCCCAACACCCCCCAAGCCGAGTCACAGGTGCCCTTGAGGAGCCGGGCGCGCAGGTGCAAAGCTGGTAGCTTTGAGAAGGGGAGGGCTTTATGGCCCCCGCCCTTGCCTCCCCTCCCTTCCCATCCAGAGAGGGCTCCGGCCTCCTTCTTCACCCCTAGGCTTTCTGAGAAGGGGAGGGAGGGGACTAGAAAGCCTTCTCGTCTGCTCTCTGAGTCCCATCTCGGTCCTCCCCCCCCCCCACACACACTCTAAATCAGTCGGTGCCTCCCCCCATTGCCCCTGCACGCACCCCTCGCCCTGTGATTGGCTGGCACGGCTGGTCCATGGCACGCGCCTGTGGATGTAGTTATAAGAATCCTCGCGTGCCGGTCCTCAGCCCTAACAAGTCCCCGACAGCCTTCCGGAGCGCACTTCACGGCTTGCGACGGCTGCAGCCCCTTAACCTGAGCGTCTGCTACGGGTTCCGAAGGCCGGGGCGGGGCGGGTGGGGTGGGAGCAGAGAAGGCAGTTCCCACCTACCTCAGCGCACAAGTCTCTGAGAAGGAAGGAGGGCGCTGCGTGGGGAGGCAGCGCAGAATAGGGAGGCGGGCGGGGGGCACGGCATAGCGGACCCGAAGCCAGGAGCATGGACGCGGTGCTGCTGGAGCACTTCCCGGGGGGGCTGGACGCCTTCCCCTCGCCCTACTTCGACGAGGAGGACTTCTTTACGGACCAGTCCTCCCGCGACCCTCTGGAGGACGGCGACGAGCTGCTGCCCGACGAACAGGAGGAGGTGGACTTTCTCAGCCACCAGCTACACGAGTACTACTACCGGGACGGAGCGCGGCTGCTGCTGCCCCCTGCCCAGTCCGCCCAGCACCCTTCCGCGGCCCCGCCGGGGGGTCCCCGAGGAGGCGGACGACGGAGGCGGCTTTTGCTGCGAGCCCGGGGCGCCCGCGGGCGGCGGCGCTTTCCCCGAGTCTCCCGGCCCCGCGTCTCCTGCGCCCTGCCTTGGCTACTCGTGCTCCGGGAGCGCCGCCGTGCTTTTCCCCCGGGGGGCGGCTGCGGGGGCTGAGCAGTGCGGCGGCGGCGGCGGCGGCGGCGGCGGCAGCGGCGCGGAGGCGGCGGCGAGTGCGCTCCGAAGCGGAGCTGCAGCAGTTGCGGCAGGCGGCCAACGTGCGGGAGAGGCGGCGGATGCAGTCCATCAACGACGCCTTCGAAGGGCTGCGCTCGCACATCCCCACGCTGCCCTACGAAAAGCGGCTCTCCAAAGTGGACACCCTCCGCCTCGCCATCGGCTACATCAACTTCCTGAGCGAACTCGTCCAGTCCGACCTGCCCCTTCGGGGAGGAGGCGGAGGAGGCTACGTCAGAGCCGGGGCCGGCGGCGGCCTGGGAGGGGACGGCCTCGGGAGCCAGGCCAAGAAGGTCATCATCTGCCACCGGGGCACCCGTAAGTGGCCCCTTAGCTCGGGGAGGGCGGGCACCCAGACCTGAGAAAGAGCCAAGAGGACTCAGACACGGAGGCGGGAAGCCCCCGACCTGCCAGAAGCCCCCGGGCGCGCTCACATAAGAGTCACCCATAGACCCCCGAAACAGACACAGACACGAGTCATCCCAGGAAACAACCGCAGCCTTGGAGCGCGGAGAGCCCCCTTTCCCCGGCGCTGGTGCCCCCGACCCCTCTTTTCTCCTCCCCTCCTTTGAAAAACTAGAACTCTCTCCTTTCTGATTTTAGCTAAAAGAGGGGGTGCGCCAGGCGGCCGCTGCCACCATTGGGACAGACTAGTCATAGACAGGACAAGGGAAAGGGGATTTCAGAGAAAAGGAAGAAAGAATCCAAGGAAAGGTAAAGGAGACGGGGAGAGGGTCATCTCTGAGGAACCGTTAGACACTGTCTCATTGGAGCGGATAGGAAGGGGAATACGAATGGACAAGAAGGAAGCACTGGGAGTCGGGCTTGATATTTACAATTTCTCTTCTTTTTCCCCCTTATTTGCTTAGGGTCCCCATCCCCCAGCGACCCAGATTATGGACTTCCGCCCCTGGCAGGGCATTCTCTGTCGTGGACTGATGAAAAACAACTCAAGGAGCAAAACATTATCCGAACAGCGAAAGTGTGGACTCCAGAAGACCCCAGGAAACTAAACAACAAATCCTCCCTCAATAACATAGAAAATGAACCGCCCTTTGATTTTGTGTCCTAAGGACACCAGCCTCCCTCCGATAGTGCCTCTGTGCACACTGCAGGTGTAAATATCTCTTGTAAATTTAATTTAAGAGTCACATTCTCCTAATGGCAATCAACAGTTTGTTATTTATCTATTTATTATTCATAACGGTTAATGAAGTAGACTGTCTTTTTAAATTCATAATTTATATAATTTATCCTGATTTTTAAAAATATGCAATAGTATAAAATCTTTATGGCACCTTTGACAGAACTCTACAAGACTGGAGAAAACTCTTGCCAGGACAAATAATTTATTACCAGATATGGTTTATTGTGTTGTTAATAAATGTGATTTACATTCTTCTCTCCCCTACATCTTTTACTTATGATCTGGGGGGGGGGGTGTCAAGGAGACTTCTGGAAAAATAATCAATCCACTTTGAGAAGTTAAACCAAGTCAGAGGGAATAAAAAATATGAATGCAAATGTATGCATACATTTATATCCTGTCTGGTATATCCTTTTAGAAAGAAATGGAAGAGAGAAAAGTCAAAACTAACCTTACTTCTATGAAGCACTTTATTTTTTACAGTGTTTTACATAGAGTCTCACAAAAATCCTGTGAGGTAAGTAGGACAGGTTTGGGTCAAGTCTTTGGGCCTCATTTCCTATCTATAAGATGATATAGAGTTAAGCAGCTAAAGTTCCTTCCAACTTTACATCCTGTGATCCAAGGACTAGAGCTGGTGTACTGGAGCACAGCAAGTCCTAGAGGTGGAGTCCAAGTCTGGATTTAAATATTGACTCAGCTACTTATTCCTTATGTGGCCTTTTGCCAGGTGCTTGACCTATATCAGTTTCAGCCCATTCTGGGGCAGAGCACCATCCTTGGTATCAGGGAAATAGAACTTCAAATTCTAAATCAGACACTTAGTAGCTCTGTCATCTTTGACAAGTCACTTAACCCCTCTCACCATGTTTGTAGAATGGAGGTTACTTGAACCACCTCTAAATCTATGATTCTGGCTAAGACATGAAATGATCCCCAAAAGAATAATGCCCTCCCATATCTTCTTTCTTCTCAGGTCACCATCAACCAGCTTCCAAAAGACTTTTACTTATTCAATCTCCATTTAAAATGTTAGCAATAGTAACTTTAGTTCATTTCAGAGAGAGAGAGATTACATCCTATTTCAAGTCCCAAGACAACCTCACATTATCAAAGTTTTTGTAGGCTAATTGAAGTGGAGTCCACCAATTGCACAGGCATTCACAGATGCCCTGGGTCAATTGGAGGGGTGGAAGTGGGGGATGGACTGCTACAGACTTCTGAGACCTCAGAGTAGAGCTAGTTTACGTTCTATACAAAGATATAAAGGATAACCTCAGTGATGAACAAAACTGACAGTGGAGAAGTCTGACCACAGTTCTCAGCAACCTGCAAAGCAATTTAGCAGAGAAGATCAGGGATCAGGAGGAATAAGAAAAGGTGTGTATGGTGTGGGTGAGGAGAGATGAATATTAGACCATTTCTTCCCTGTGTTTAATTCATCATCATGGCTACAACAATATTTTCTGCAGATCAGAACTTTGGGATCCACCTGAGGGACTGGAAAGGATCCTTAGACTTTAGAAAAAGAGGAGATGTTAGGGGTAAAACAAACAAACAAAAAACTGGCAAGCTGCAGTCTGGACTGGGGATGGGGAAGGATAAAGAGGGGAGGATTTAGGACTGGAATTGAGGTCATGAGAAAATGCTGCCTACCGGCAGCCCTGAAGGCCTGCTTGCTTGCCTGCTTGCCTCTCTTAATTCTGGCTTGAGTGACTGAAGCAGTAGCTCTATAATCCTGCCACCTCACCTCCAATCCGCTTCTAAGGATCCTAGGGTTCAGGGTCATAGGTCTTAGTCCCAAGGACTGCCGGTAGCCACAGGAGCAAATGCAAAAGAGAAAAAAAGTGAGCTAGAGTTTGGGTGAATAAAGTAAAATGGTCAGCCTGACCTACGCTTGGGAAAAAGGGTGGGAAGGGTAGAAGGAAACGATGGGCAGAGGGAGAAGGAGGGGGAGGGAAGCATGTGGTGAACCTGGAATTGCATGTTGTTACTGCTACTGCTGCTGGCCAGCACCGCAGGTGCTGATTTTCCCGTGGTACCCGAGGCTTCAGGTCCTAGCCTCTAATGTTTCCGAGTTGACCTGATCAGTACAGGCGAAGTGATGTCTGGCCAGCCAAGGTATAATTCGTAATTTCCCCCAAATACTCACTTTCTTTCTAGAACTGACAAATCGGAAGCAATATGTCGCCAGGATGCTAATCTCTTTAACCTACTTACAGATTTATCTAGTGTTCCCTTATGCTCCCGGGGATGCTATGGACTTCATCCAACAGTAATTAAAAGGGGAAATCCCCTCTAGCCATCCTCCTGCAGAGAAGGCTGCTTAGACAAATATATACAACTCGAAAGCCTCCTCTGCCCTTAAATTCTTCCTCACCTCACCAATCTTTTTCCATTCTCAGAGTAAGATAACTTCTTTCTCGATTTTGCCTTTTCCGAAAGTTTGGAAAACTTTTGTCATCAAAGTT